>NW_027271012.1:837500-990000 GCF_040938485.1 Diadema antillarum | reverse complement strand
GTCGACAAAAAGTTGTTTGTAAGCCCTGTCGATGCCATCCCTGCGATAAGAAAGTAATGAAATGAAAAACTCACACTATTCTCACAGAAATCAAGAGCATGGATAATCCATTGAACTAAAAAGAAAAAAACGATACATATATTTCGCTCCGTTGGCTATAGACACATAATACTTTAATAGTCCTCTATGTGACGTCAACGCAGAATGCAACATGGCCCAAACCCTGCATGGTGACAATGCTCGTTTGTCTATCTATGTGACTGACCAATCAGGTTGAAGGATACACTAAGATACTGATAATGTCCATGTGCATCGTTATCAGCACACACACACACACACACACATATACACACACACACACACACACACACACACACACACACAACACACATACACATACACACACATACACACACACACACATTTTCATATCACTGCGTCTGGGTGTGGATTATAAAAGGATTAGGTACCGGTAGTCTAACATCTTGCGTATTCATGTATTATATTATTATTATTATATTGTCTAGATAAAAATCCTTGACGCAATGTGAACAGGAAACGCAGTTCTCACGCAGTTGTCACGTGATGTCTGCGCCTTTCAAAATGACTCGAGATTAAACAGTGTAGTAACCATGTCTTCTGCAAACCTGGTAGATTTGACCTTCGTCTGAAATTTCTTCCCGTGCCTTTTTTATTTCACTTATATAAGGACATCAGAAAATGTTGAGTCGGGACGATAGAAATAAACGCTATACAGTCAGTGAATGAAAAATGGTATCCCAGTGACATTCTTATTTTCCCCTATAAATTGGATGAGATTTCTGTTCTTAATACTAATGCTTGTCCTCTTGAATAAAATGGGACAAAGGAGAGTCAGAAACACAAAATGAATGTGGATACTGCATGGTGATAAGACACATTTGCAAGTAGCTAGCTCATCGTTTTTGAGCCACCATGGGGGTTGGTGCGATATCATAATGTGATAACGAGACCCATTGCCCTCCACGCCCCGAGGGCTAATGTTTCCTAATTCCACCACCCCTGATCTTCAGATTACAGAGGGAAGGGGAAAATTTTGGTGGCCCTGACGGAGTAGACGTAAAGTGTCAGGCGAAAATTGAAGAGAATTGGGGATCCCAATGGTAACCTATTAACCCAGTAAATATGCGTTTCCCCTATGCTGGAATTACAATCCGGAGGACCCGGCGAATGGGCCTCTACGGAACAAATGGAGGAATACGTAAACATCGTGGAGATCCGCGCACGACAAGAGGTACAACAATAGCAACAATGACAACAACCAGAAAACAATAACACCCTGACAATTGCTACCTCTACTTACGTCACTGATGACGGTCATGACAATCTATAAATATTACAGTTTGGGTGTTAATCACAGTATAATGACGAATTAATTTTGACATAAATCATCGGCATCATTTAATTGAACAGTACAACTGCTGTTATCATCACTCTAAATTCTTCTTCTCCTTCCTCATGTAATCATTATGGCTCATGATTAATGATACATATTAATCACAATTCCATTACCACTGCCATCGTCGTCACAATAAATTAATGTAGGCCTACATGAAAAGAAAAAGAAAACAGCAATAGCTCCAATTGACAATACCACCTTAATTTGAGGTGCTGACTAAACATAATGTTCAATTCTATGGTAGCTCTGACAAATAAAAGGTGTGAACCATCGGCTACACACAATTGGTGTCAAAAGACTTTCTAATAGAGTAGGCCTACATTATTCGAATGAAGCTGACCAAGTCATTAGTTGACTAGCAATATTGTCGTTTTCTGTCATCACTTGGATCGAAGGGACAGGCAGGAAAGATGAAGGTGTGACTTGAAGTGAATCGTATCGGAAACTAAGCAACCCAGCCACAACCACTCTCCTGCAACTTCAATGTAGATCGTTTATGACTCACTGCTTTTTCTTCACGTAGACATTATTAACCGTTTGCAGATCAAACAAAAACCCAGCTTTAGTGCTTCAAAATAGTTCTAAAGTGTGAGTTAGGTTTAGAAACAACCAATGTAAAAATTGCAATAATTATAATCAATGTTAAGTATTGTTGAATACGCACAATTTTAACAATAGTTCTGATAAAATTTTTCTACACTAAACCGTTTACAGTTATGGTTTTAATAGCAAGGAAAATAATAGTGATATCTCCTTATAGTTTCGGCTTCATTGCAAAATTTTTATATGGTAGGATGTTTTGTGATGCAGCTGACCTACACGATGCATCAAATGTGATTACTCGAACATTTTTTTTTTGTAATCACTACCTAAACAATGCCTTCCTTGACCGATTAAATTTCCACCGAAGATATTATCAAGTTCTTATCAGGCATGACGGAACTGTACTTTTCCGAGCCGGACGATACCAACACAACCTATTCAGAACGTGGGTCTGTGAGAGTGAATAGGGCTCTAGAAAGGAAAGGCGATAAAGTAAATACAAGCGTTACGACTTCATAATGAATAAAACGTGCACATAAATACACACAGACACACACACACACACACACACACACACACACACACACACACACACACGCACACACACACACACACACACACACACGCGCGCATGCAGTGGAGCCTTGGGCTAGTCTATTGAACCAAGTGTTTCGGTGAATGTTTTGGAGAGGATTAAATCCGACACTCAGTAAAACCATTCAATTACGGGGAAGCCTATCGGTTGTGTTGTTTTTTTTTTCTTTTAATATAACTTTATCTGGTAGTGACAGAAGACATATTTACAATTCAGAACTAGAGATTGTAATTTGTCATCACTGACAAATTAAGGTGATCCGATTTTTTTTTAGTCAATGATTCGAGTCCTGATACTGCAAAGTCTCAGCTACAACATACTAAAATCTGAGAGAAATTCACTGAAGCATAAGTAAGATAGTGCTCGATAAAGAGAGTCATGTCAATTTTCACATCTAAAAAATTCCCTCCCTTAGAGATAACACGTCATAGCGAACATAGAAAAAGAAGTACATATGACCTTTGACCCCACTTTGCACAGACAAGATGGCATCTGAGCAAAAAGTGGTTATTTTATGAAATAATCCCTGTAACATGGTCTTTACGTGTGCAAAATATGGGAAAGATAGGACCTGTATTCACCAAGATACAGGATGAAACATCTATGACCTTTGACCCTAATTTACATACCCAAGATGGCGACTGATCAAGTACTTGTTATTTTATGAAATAATGTTCGTGACATGAACTAAACATATTCAAAATATGGTGGTGATAGGGGCTGTTTTTCTTGAGTTATTGCACATAAAGTTGCAAAAAGAAAGAAATATTTCAATACATCGAAGATAAACTTTAATTTCAACCAAGTTTTTTCACGTGATCCCGACAATGTATAAAAAACAGAGGGCACACTCACGATAGCCCTACGTCTCAGGTACAACATATTAAAATCTTAGAGAAATTCACCGAAGCATAAGTGAGCTAGTGCTCGTGTGCTCGATAAAGATAGTCATGTCAATTTTCATTTGCATAAAAATTGCACTCCCATAGAGATTACACGTAAACTGGTCAAATTTGACAAGGTTACCTTCAATCCATTTTTTCGAGGTAATGTCGTCATCGAATCAAAATTGTGTAATCACATAAATGAAAGAGCATTCCATAACCTACAACATATTGAAATTTGGGTGAAAATTGGGAAAGGATAAGTGAGATACGCTCGAGTAAACTTGAAATTTGATGACGTCATTTTGAAAATCTACTTTTTTTACTTTATTAAGAAATTTGATATCTTTTAATCATTTTGTTAGCTTTGCCAGCCCATGAAATGACATGTACAACTAATCAGCTTTCAGAATATGTAAAGAAAATGGGGGATCACCGTCCATCCTGACGAGTAAAATCCGATTTAAAATTGGCGGTTTTTTGGCATAGTTGCACTGTATATCGCCATTGACGCGCGCGCGGAATTTCAACTTTGACGGGCCCGCATGACGTCATATTGAGTTGGATTGATTTGAAACTTGGTAGAAATATTCCTTGACATTTCAGATATCCGATCTGAGTGAAAAAACGGGAAATTTCTATTGCATATTAGCTGTGCGTGCGTATATGCGCGCACGCGTACGCGTCCGTCCGATTTTTTCAATTTTTCAAAAAATGCTCCAAATGGTCTGAAACGTGTGCAAAAAATTTTGAGCTCGATTGGAGCATACAAATATTTGAACGCGCGCGTACGCGCACGTTTGAAGAGTACAGATGAATTTTGAGAACATGAGTAGAATTAACTTGATTCGAACTATATGTGAGGTAAATTTCATAGAAAAATTCCATTCCATTAATGAGATATGAATGAGAATGTGTTTTCATATAATGACGTCATAGTGACGTCATTTTCGACTGATCACTATGATTTTATTAGATCTGTCGTCTTTGGGACATGATACATATATGGTATAATTTTGACATTGATAGGATGAGGACTTTCTGAGCTAACCTCTACACAACATTTGAGGAGAAAAAACTTTTTTGTGACAACGGGAAGTTTAACACTAGAGATTGTAATTTGTCATCACTGACAAATTAAGGTGATCCGATTTTTTTTTTATCAATGATTCGAGTCCTGATCGCAATAGGCATGACCATACAAGTTTCATCTGTGTTTAGAGACATTGGCCGTGTGATGTTTGCATTCTCATTTAGAAAAGGGAGTCATATCTGCCATCTTTGGTACCAAATTCTGTATACACTGAATAACGAAGATACAGCAATGAATACATATGACCTTTGACCCACCTTTGCACTCCCAAGATTGCATCTGATGAAATAGTGGTTTTTTGTGAAATGATTCTCGCGACATCGTCTATACGTGTGGAAAATATGGGAAAGATAGGACAGGTATTCACTAAGATACAAGATGAAACATTTATGACCTTTGACCCTAATTTACATACCCAAGATGTTGTCTGATCTAGTAGTTGTTATTTTATGAAATAATGTACGAGACATGAACTAAACATGTGCAAAATATGGGGGTGATCAGGCGTGTTTTTCTTGAGTTATTGCAAAGAAAGTTGCAGAAAGAAAGAAATATCTCAATACATCGAAGATAAGCCTGAATTTCAACCCAATTTTTTGACGTGATTCCGACATCGTATGAAAAAACAAAGGGCACACTTACGGTAGGGTAAAGTCTCAGCTACAACATATTAAAATCTGGGAGAAATTTACCGAAGCTTAAGTGAGCTAGTGCTCGATAAAGATAGTCATGTCAATTTTCATTTCCAGAAAAACTGCACTCCCATAGAGATAACACGTAAACTGGTCAAATTTGACAAGATTACTTTTAATCCATTTTTACGAGGTGATACCATGATCCAATCAAAATATTGTAAATTTATGTTTGAAAGAACATTTAATAAGCTACATCATACTGAAATCTGGGTGAAAATTGACAAAGGACTAGTGAGATACGCTCGAATGAACTTGAAATTTGATGACGTCATTTTGAAAATTTACTTTTTTTACTTTATTAAGAAATTTGATATCTTTTAATCATTTTGTCAGCATTGCCACCCCATGAAATGACATGTACAACTCATCAGCTTTCAAAATATGTACAGAAAATGGAGGGTCACCGTCCATCCTGACGAGTAAAATCGGATTTAAAATTGGCAGTTTTTTGGCATAGTTGTACTGTATATCGCCATTGACGCGCGCGCGGAATTTCAACTTTGATGGGCCCGTATGACCTCATATTGAGTCGGATTGACTTGAAACTTGGTAGAAATATTCCTTGACATTTCAGGCAGCCGATAAGTGTGAAAAAACGGGAAATTTCTATTGCATATGAGCTGTGCGTGCGTATATGAGCGCGCGCGTACGCGTCCGTCCAATTTTTTCAATTTTTCAAAAAATGCTCTAAATGATCTGAAACGTGTGCAAAAAAATTTTGAGCTCGATTGGAGCATACAAATATTTTAACGCGCGCGTACGCGCACGTTTGAAGAGTACAGATGAATTTTGAGAACATGAGTAGAATCAGCTTGATTCGAACTATATGTGAGGTAAATTTCATAGAAAAATTCCATTCCATTAATGAGATATGAATGAGAATGTGTTTTCATATAATGACGTCATAGTGACGTCACTTTCGACTGATCACTATGATTTTATTAGATCTGTCGTCTTTGGGACATGATACATATATGGTATAATTTTGACATTGATAGGATAAGGACTTTCTGAGCTAACCTCTACACAACATTTGAGGAGAAAGAACTTTTTTGTGACAACGGGAAGTTTAACACTAGAGATTGTAATTTGTCATCACTGACAAATTAAGGTGATCCGATTTTTTTTATCAATGATTCGAGTCCTGATCGCAATAGGCATGACCATACAAGTTTCATCTCTGTTTAGAGACATTGGCCGTGTGATGTTTGCATTCTCATTTAGAAAAGGGAGTCATATCTGCCATCTTTGGTACCAAATTCTGTATACACTGAATAACGAAGATACAGCAATGAATACATATGACCTTTGACCCACCTTTGCACTCCCAAGATTGCATCTGATGAAATAGTGGTTATTTTGTGAAATGATTCTCGCGACATCGTCTATACGTGTGAAAAATATGGGAAAGATAGGACAGGTATTCACTAAGATACAAGATGAAACATTTATGACCTTTGACCCTAATTTACATACCCAAGATGTTGTCCGATCTAGTAGTTGTTATTTTATGAAATAATGTACGAGACATGAACTAAACATGTGCAAAATATGGGGGTGATAGGGCGTGTTTTTCTTGAGTTATTGCAAAGAAAGTTGCAGAAAGAAAGAAATATCTCAATACGTAGAAGATAACTTTAATTTCAACCAATTTTTTATCGTCATCCCGACATCGTATGAAAAAACAAAGGAAACAAAACGATAGCGCAAAGTCTCAGCTACAACATATTAAAATCTGGGAGAAATTCACCGAAGGGTAAGTGAGCTAGTGCTCGATAAAGACAATCATGTCAATTTTCACATTAAAGAAAATTCCCTCCCATAGAGATAACACGTCATAACGAAGATACAAAAAGAAGTACATATGACCTTTGACCTCAATTTGTACAGACAAAATGGCATCTGAGTAAAAAGTGGTTATTTTGTGAAATGATCCTTGTAACATGGTCTTTGCGTATGCAAAATATGGGAAAGATAGGACATGTATTCACTAAGATACAGGGTGAAACACTTATGACCTTTGACCCTAATTTACATACCCAAGATGGTGTCCGATCAAGTAGTTGTTATTTTATGAAATAATTCACGTGACATGAACTAAACATGTGCAAAATATGGAAGTGATAGAGGCCGTTTTTCTTGAGTTATTGCAAAGAAAGTTGCAGAAAGAAAGAAATATCTCAATACATCGAAGATAAGCCTGAATTTCAACCCAATTTTTTGACGTGATTCTGACATCGTATGAAAAAACAAAGTGCACACTTACGGTAGCGTAAAGTCTCAGCTACAACATATTAAAATCTGGGAGAAATTTACCGAAGCTTAAGTGAGCTAGTGCTCGATAAAGATAGTCATGTCAATTTTCATTTCCAGAAAAACTGCACTCCCATAGAGATAACACGTAAACTGGTCAAATTTGACAAGGTTACTTTCACTACATTTTTACGAGGTGATACCGTTATCCAATCAAAATTTTGTAATTCTATGTTTGAAAGAACATTAAATAAGTTACAACATACTGAAATCTGGGTGAAAATTGACAAAGGACTAGTGAGATACGCTCGAATGAACTTGAAATTTGATGACGTCATTTTGAAAATTTACTTTTTTTACTTTATTAAGAAATTTGCTATCTTTTAATCATTTTGTCAGCATTGCCACCCCATGAAATGACATGTACAACTCATCAGCTTTCAAAATATGTACAGAAAATGGGGGGTCACCGTCCATCCTGACGAGTAAAATCGGATTTAAAATTGGCAGTTTTTTGGCATAGTTGCACTGTATATCGCCATTGACGCGCGCGCGGAATTTCAACTTTGACGGGCCCGTATGACGTCATATTGAGTCGGATTGATTTGAAACTTGGTATAAATATTCCTTAACATTTCAGACATTCGATCAAAGTGAAAAAACTGGAAATTTCAATTGCACATGAGCTGTGCGTGCGTATATGCGCGCGCGCGTACGCGTCCGTCCGATTTTTTCAATTTTTCAAAAAATGCTCCAAATGGTCTGAAACGTGTGCAAAAAAATTTTGAGCTCGATTGGAGCATACAAATATTTCAACGCGCGCGTACGCGCACGTTTTAAGAGAAAATATGAATTTTGAGAACAAGAGTAGAATGCGCATAATTTGAAATATATGTGACGTAAATTTCATTGAAAAATTTCATTCCATTAATGAGATATGATTGAGAATGTGTTTTCATATAATGACGTCATAGTGACGTCACGGTCCACTGATCACAATGATACATTAGATTTGTCGTCTTTGGGACATGATGCATACATGGTATAATTTTGAAATTGATAGGCAGCGGACTTTCTGAGCTAACCTCTGCACAACTTTTGCGGAGAAATAAAGAAAGAAAGAAGAAGAAAGAATCCGTACAGATACAGAAGGTGATCCGAAGGATACTCGGATCACCTAATAAGAACAAAAAATATGCAGCAGTCTGAGTGGAAACTAACAGAGTGTGAGAAAAAAAGGGGTCGGGTATAGGATGAGGACGTGCATGGGATGATGCGTGTTTAGGCTTGCGTCAGACAGACGTAACAATGCTGCGAATGTTCAAAAACTATCCCAGGCATTTCGCTCGGACAGCCCGCCAATTTATCTCTCGAACGATGGACCTGGTCAGGGTTCTTTTCCATCTGTCACCGTCTGCCAATTATGCTTATCGTATCCAGAGGAAAATATATTAATATTAGTTGGGATGGGGTGGGGGTGGGGTGGGGATGGGGGAGGGGGTCAACATCAAGCTATTGGCTGGTCCATCGGCTTGACCTTCAAAGAGGCCATAGTCTGTCGCTTCCCTATTTGTGTTAAAGATTCCCGCCGGGAGATTAGTAGAGGCATGACAGGCGTTTGTATGAGTTTGCAAGTTCCCGTCTCGTCCGGAGGGAACGCGCATCGCAGCAAAAATACATGAATGAAAATATGTTGTTTGTTTGGGTTTTTTTTTAATGTAAGAAAATCGAATTGGTTGGTATGCGGGGATTTTTCTTTCTTTTTTTACACCAGTAACTTAATACAATGTATCTGTTATTTTGTCCTTCATATAATTAATGGAGCTTAAGCTTTTGTGACAATTCTCAGGGACGAAAGCACCCTATTCAGCCTTTAATCAACACATACCCTATAATGACCCTTTCAAGTTATGTTGCGAAAAGAAAAAAAAAGCATTCCAATACAGATCATACGGGCCTGCAAGACCTCAAGCATGAGTCCTTAAATCCCGATGATCTTTAAAAGAGTAAGCCACGATAAGGCTCCTTATACGTCACAGTATGAAAATGCTCGTAATGTCATGAGAACGTTCCCGAAGTCATGATAACGGTCCTCATAGGTTACGATAAAGCTCCGTAGGCCATGATAAGGCTCCCTTGGTTATGACAAGGCTTCCTCAGGTCACGATTATTTCCCTTTGGGCAATGAGAAAGCTCCATGGGCAAAGCTGTGGGTATTCCACAAAATGCTGTCTTTTTAAATACACATGCACATATAAATTATGCCAGTTAGCCCTGATGACGTCATGTCAGCACAGCATGTAGCCTGTGATGGATTCGTATGCAATCTCTTCAGATGGACACGTTGTTGCAATAAAAGAACAAAGAAATCCTCGGTTTAACGTGATGTGGGTTCTTTATTCTGTTACACAGCATTATCAGCGATATGTAACTGTGCATACTGCAAACTTGCGCTTGCTAGTGTGATATATTCAACAACTGTGTTGGAATGAGTGGTTCCTGTAAGATACAAACAAGAAGAAAATTATCTATATAACACGCCATACAAATCAGTATACTCTATTTCAGCTCTACACAGAAATAGTAAGACGATAATGAATATTTTCTTTCTTTCCTGATAACGTAATTAAGGCCAGAATATTTAAACAACGTTTATATCTATTCTAACTAACTCATGAGAATAGCTGTGTTAACTATAATATGAGTATTGCTGTTATGTATCCTGTTATGTATCTGGTGTAATCTACAAGCAGGATAAACATAATGAACTTTCAATATTCTGTCTAAGTCAAACAAATCATCGTCGGTTAATAAACCTATTTAACACAATCAATATATATCTTGAATCTTATGATTGTAAACGCTCAATGCCACATCTCACATCAAATGTCACTATAAGACGTCCTGTCGCAAATTGTGCACTGATAACAACGAGCATTAGATTCTCCCTAGCAACCCTTTTTTGTGGTCTTAAATGAGACTATCAAAGAATCTACAGCTAGACATATCACTATAACTTCAACTTTAATATCCCTCCGCGTGCATGAACTTCGTGCGTGGAGCGTTCCTAACACAAATACCTTAAAGATATACATACGCGAAAAGATATAATCCAACTTTTATGTTTTAACGTGAGTAATACATAATACCAGAAAATCCGTTTGAAACTCCACGGATTCACATTCACATTACTATCATTTCGGACCGTTCTCCGATAGGGAGAGGTCTTTACAAAGACCGTCCAAAACGTTCAACGTATTCTCATTAACACTTTCCACACCGCGGACCATGCACCACGCACGCTACACTGAACGTTAATGCAATTGAACAATGCACGGAACAATAGACGCTAATACGTAGTACAGCGTATACGGCGATGACCTTGACCTTGACCTTGAACATACATAACCTTATATCTCATTTACGGTTTTTCCTCTTATAGTCTTAACTCCCTGACCATGGAAGCTTTGTTTGTTCCTTAAATGATGCACAAATCATTAAAGAACGATTTATGACATACCTTGGATTGTTGGACTTCATCACATTGTCCAAGAAACCCAAACTGTAAGCAAACTGCTGTGGCCAACTGCTGAGCAAACTGCTGCTCTTGTGGAACGACTGACCGGAACTCTTTGCTAACAGTCTATAATTCAGACCCTAATTTTGAGACTCATTCTATATTGTATCATTCCATGACATCCTGCCCCCTTGAACGTGACGGAAGTCACTTTACAAACACTCAAAACGTGTACAAAAATGCGATTATTTACACAACAATGAACAGATAACCGCTCAAAAGTCGAGACCTAAATAGATCTAAAGGTGAAATTCAAACCAGTTGACAAACGAACACTCAAATAGAATGCTTTCTAAAGTCCAAGCAGAGTAAATTTAAGTTTCACCATCTCCATTAGGGCAAGAAATTGCTTGTTTGAGTTGATAACCAAATTCAAGAACTTAGTCGCCCAAAATGTTCAGAGCTGACGATGAAAAAAACAAAGGCTACAGTGAATCCTTTCTTTAGAAAAACGCGATTATTTACTCAGTCCTTCAGTTACACCTTGAAGGTCTACTCTCTCTGTCCTCTTCATGAGAAGAATCAGCTTGGTCACAGGTCTCTTTGCGACTGACTTGTCTGCGTAACGGAGCTCGACGACGCGAACCAGCCCATCGTCTCCAGGGAAGGTCTGCAGGATTTCAGCTATTCGCCAAACGCCGCGCCTCTTGTCTTCTCCGATGACGAGCACAACATCACCCGCTTGTAGGTTCTCTGCTGCACGTTGGTTTTTCGAGCGCGGTGAGAGCTTTTGTATGCAGTCCATCCAACGTGCCCAGAACTTGTCGACCATTGCGTTGCACAGCTCTCTCCGCTTCCTGAAGTCTCCGTTGTACTGCGCACAGGGGACATCAGGGCTCGGAAGATCTCCTCTCCCGATGAGGAAATGGTTCGGAGCAAGAGGGGGATGATCGAGGGGTGAAGATGACACAGCTGTAATCGGTCGACTGTTGATCAACCCTGAAATCTGGCTGAAGACTGTTTCCCATTCAGGGAAGGGCAAACGATCAGCTTTCACGAGATGCTTCATGGCTTTCTTGACCTCTTGCACCATGCGTTCGACAGCGCCCTGATGGTGAGGTCCACCAGGAGGCCCAAATTTCCACTGCACCTTGAAGCTACTACAGTGTTCCCTCAGTTCTGTCTGGTCCAGTCGTAGGTTGAGCGTGTTGATCGTGTTGTAAGCACCACGGAAGCAGGTCCCATTATCACTGATGATGGTGGCTGGTGCACCCCTGATGCTGATGAAGCGATCCAGGGCTTGCAGGAAAGCTTGTGTCGAAAGGTCTTGGACACAAGTGAGATGAACAGCCCTGGTAGCCGCACATGTGAACACAGCACAGTAACCCTTGGCAGTAATGTTGCGGCTTACCTTCACGTTTATCGGCCCGAGATAATCCACCAGCGTTGTCTGAAATGGCGGTGAGAAGGGCTTCACACGACACTCTGGGAGGTCCGCCATTTTCTGTTCGACTGGTCTCCCTCTATGCCTACGGCACACGATGCATTCCTTCACCACGCGTTTGGAGAGTCTCGTGTCACCGACAACCCAATACCTTCTCCTCACTTCCGCCGCTGTCCTGAGTTGTCCTCCATGAAGAGCAAGGGAGTGTCCATCTCTGACAATCAGTAAACTGATGTGGCTTTCCCTTGGGAGGAGATAGGGATGACGAGTGTCGTATGATATCGGAGCATGGCGAATGCGACCTCCAACGCGGTACACTTTTTCTCCTTCGTCGAAGAACGGATCGAGGCGCATTATGTTGACATCTTGAAAGTTGATTTCCTTCTGCGCTTGACGTATCCAGTACAACTCGGCCTCTTTCAGGAGTTTGGCAGACGGCCACTGCGAAATCTGCTGGGTAAGCTTCTTGAGCCACTCTTTCTTTGGAACATCTCTCACAGATAACACTCGAGCTGTGACCATCTTCAGCCTTTGCCAATTCGAGAAGCTGGTGGGATCAACGATTGCGGTAGAGTGAGCCACTGCATTGACTTTCAGCGCTAGTGTCTTCGCATTTCGAACGTGGAATTTCTTCCTCTCTGGATCCGAAGTGTCTTCCTGGATGTTTTGCGGTGTCTTTGGCCAGGACTCAGGTGGTTGCTTCAGGTAGGTTGGTCCCTTGATGACCTCAAGCATTCCTTCCGCGGTGGTGCCTCTAGAGACGACGTCAATGACATTCTGATCGGTCGGCACGTAGGCAATGTCCTGGTGAGGGTCGAACTCTGAGGTGATTTCGCCCACTCTGTATGCGACAAACGAGCGAAAGGACTTGGACTGTCCCCGCAGCCACCTTACTACAGTCAAACTATCCGTCCACATCTTCGAATAGGAGATGTTGAAACGAAGGGCATCTTTCAGAGCAACCATCAGTCTTGACAGTAGGAGAATGGCCTGAAGCTCCTTCCTTGGCATACTCGTTTGTTTGAGTGGAGTGAGTCGGGCTCTTGCAGCGATGAAGGACAACTGTACTTCCGTTTGTTCAGTCTCTGACCACCTCAACCAGACGCCGATGCCCATGGCATCTTCAGACGCATCACTGGCTCCGTGTAGAGAAACCTCTGGCAATGGCCTTTTCCCTCGCAATGTCTCAGGAATGAGACATCGTGGGATCTCTATGGTAGACGCTGCTTCCAAATCCACCTTGATCTCACTGACGATTCGACAGAGCTCAGGTCTGTCGTTGAGTGGCGTGTCCCAGTCGACATTTAACTGCCATAGTTGCTGGAGTAGAATCTTCGGCCGGATCAACAATCCAGAAAGCATACCAAACACATCATAGTATGATGCCGTGTGAGCCAACAACTTGCGTTTGGTTAGGAGAGCATCTTCCATGGGCTTGATTTCTTTTACACTAAGTGTGTCAGTCGAGAGGTTCCATTTTGTTCCTAGCACAGATGCGGTCTGAGTGTCCTCCTCAGAGTCGCACATTTCCTGTACGTTCGACTGCCACTTGCGAATGTCAAACTTGCCCTTAGCAAGCGTTTCTACAAGCTTGGCTTTCAGATTGACGGCTTCCTCGACATTGGTGACCGATTCACTCAGATCGTCCATATAGAATTGATCGGTAACGACTTTCTTCAGGTGCTCATCATCGGGTGCGTGTCGATCTATGACATGCCTGAGTGTCACAATTGCTGCCGTTGGAGAAGGCCTGTCTCCGAATGTCACAGTAGTGAGTTCATAGACCTGAATGGGTTGGTTCGGGTTTTCTCGAAAGACGTACCGATGGAACCTTGCATCTTCCGGGCTGATCTTGATTGCCTGAAACATTTTTCTGATATCAGCGATGACGCCTACTTCGTTCTCTCTGAAACGCAGAGCCACGTTGAACAGATCAGCATTAAGGTCTTCACCCTTCACGAGGTACTCGTTCAAAGAATGACCTTGGAATCTTGCCTTGGCGTCGTAGACGATCCTGACTGGGGTGGTAGGCGAATCTTTCTTTACCGCAAAATGTGGCCAGAACCACATTTTTCTCCCAGATTCTCTGTCTTGTCTAATTTCTGTGTCACTGACACGACGTGAGACACCTCTGTGTTGCAAGTCCCTCATCTGCTTGCAGTATACGTCCCACTCCTCAGGCCTATCTCTGAATTGACTCTCTAAGCCATGCAACCTCTTAACGGCGTAGTTGTAGTTGTCTGGCAAACTGTCAGGAGACTTCTTCCACGGCAGTCTGACTTCATACGAGCCGTCCTGACGCTGAGAAACACTTTGCTCCATGGTTTTGGTTGCCCCTCTGTTCAAGATCTCTGTTGAGCACTTACATCGTCTCGGTTGCAAAGCTGCTGTCTCAAGGCCGAGGAACTCCTCTAGGGGACCGATTGCCGATACGTTGACGTAATTAAGCAGAGCTGTAGGGCCTCCTGAACGTCCTCCTTGGATAAACCATCCCAAGGGGCATCTCGCCGCCACTGGCTCGTCAGGTTTTTCCCCAAGGATGTACTCCTCCCATACCATCAAGTGCGTGTTGTCAACGCCAAGCAACATGTCGACAGTTTCAGACGAGGCGGCGTGAATATCCACTTCCCGTAGATGGTGATACTGCTGGAGGTCTTCTGCTTGCACTACAGGGGCTTCTCCACAAGGCTTGTCTATTTCTGTGACGGAAACTGGGTACGACAAGTTTCCCCCGATGTCTTCGATGAAACAATCTAATAGTCGAAGCTTTCGTCTGATCCTGGTACCGCCAACCAGACTCAGATCGTGATCCTGGTAGATGTCTTCCTCGGTCTTGGAGAAGATGCCCTCTCTTACCAGGGTGGCCTGACTCCCACCATCTAAGAGAATCCGCACCAGCTGACGATTATTTCCGTGTCGCAAATATCCCATCACAGTGGGGAGGACACTCTGCAGTGCGCCTGTGTCCTTGTTTGCGACAGTCTTCACACTCGCTGAAGTGGTGTGTGGATGTGTAGGTGGCACATTGAGATCCTGCGGAGATGACGAGCCTTGATATTTCCCTCCATATACAACAGGGCAGATAGCAGAGAAGTGTGAATCATCTCCACAACTCTGAACCTTGCATGGCGACGCAAACTGACATAGCTTGTGGTCGTATGGGGATTTCCCTGCAGGACAGTTGTCATGACCACATCTGCTACAGATGTCATTCTTTTTCATGACGTCATACTTTTCCTTTAGACTGAGGTTCCTGAACTTGATGCACATTTTCAGGAAGTGCGTATTCGAGTTGACATGAAGAGGACACTTGGGAACCCCGGAACGCTTCCCCTCTTTAGATTGGATCTGTTTAGGTGGATTCCGCGCTGCTGCATTTGAAGACTTGCTTCCTCTGTTTTGACTCATCTCACAGGTACTCGTCTTCTCTGGGAATGGTGACTTCGCCTTCTCTTGGAGTAGGAGCTGTCTATGTAGCCATTTGACCAAGCCTCCAAGGGAGTCACTGATGTGCTCGTCTCTGACATCTCTGTAGTAAGCGATGCGATGTCCCTCAGGCATCTTTTGCTTGATCTGACTTAGCATGATTTTACTATTCAGCTCTCCAGAGAGGCCGATTGTTTCGGCCTGCATCTCAAATACCTGCAAGGTTTGAACAAATCCAGTCATGGCATTTAGACTAATCTTGCCCTTGATTTCGTACGGCTTCAGGTTTTCCAAGTCACGGAGTAGACTGTCGACAACTCTGTCTTGGTCTCCGTACTTCTCATCAAGTACCTGCCAAGCCCTCTGCACATTAATGCAATCCTTTATCATGTTTCGTTCGCGAGCATTAATCATGGCTTGAGTGAGTTGGTAGAAACACTCTATCTCTGTGAGGTCAGCAGCACAATGTTGAAACAAGGTACGGAAACGCTGGTAGTCCTTAATGTCACCGTTGAAAGTGGGGAATTTCATCTTCTGCATCTTAGGTGTGCAAGATGAATGTCGATGCATCGGAGAGGGCGGAGTTAAGGGAGCAATCGGTTCTGGACTTGTAGATCGAGGTTGCCATGACGCAGCCTCGGCTTGCGGTGCCGGATCTTGAACAACAGATGGTGTAGAAGTAGGGGGAGTTGACGGCGTCACGGGCTGGGAGGTAGGCGGCTCACCACAGCTTGCGGACCCAATGGACTTCCTCGCACGTACAATGGTCTCCACAAACCTACTCTCACACTCTCCCATCCAGGTCTCCTCTTCTTCGAATGTCTCCTCATCTGTTATATTTTCGACCAGCTCCGCATGCTTGCTTTCAACTTGTTTGAATTGACTTTCCGCCTTGGCTATGTACCCCTTTAAGGTGTCGACCTCACCAAAGGTGTCCTTTAATAGCCTGTCGATTGAGTTTAAGGTGCGTGTCAATCCCCCTTTGGTGTTTCTCCTGATCAACTTTAACTTCTCTACATCAGCCATGGTATGGTTCTGGAATCACAGCCTCTTGATGGTGAGTAAGTTGTTATAGCACGATAAACATCAATTGTGTAAGTGGCATCCTGAATCCAATATACAAGAGTTGTTGAAGCTGTGATGGATTCGTATGCAATCTCTTCAGATGGACACGTTGTTGCAATAAAAGAACAAAGAAATCCTCGGTTTAACGTGATGTGGGTTCTTTATTCTGTTACACAGCATTATCAGCGATATGTAACTGTGCATACTGCAAACTTGCGCTTGCTAGTGTGATATATTCAACAACTGTGTTGGAATGAGTGGTTCCTGTAAGATACAAACAAGAAGAAAATTATCTATATAACACGCCATACAAATCAGTATACTCTATTTCAGCTCTACACAGAAATAGTAAGACGATAATGAATATTTTCTTTCTTTCCTGATAACGTAATTAAGGCCAGAATATTTAAACAACGTTTATATCTATTCTAACTAACTCATGAGAATAGCTGTGTTAACTATAATATGAGTATTGCTGTTATGTATCCTGTTATGTATCTGGTGTAATCTACAAGCAGGATAAACATAATGAACTTTCAATATTCTGTCTAAGTCAAACAAATCATCGTCGGTTAATAAACCTATTTAACACAATCAATATATATCTTGAATCTTATGATTGTAAACGCTCAATGCCACATCTCACATCAAATGTCACTATAAGACGTCCTGTCGCAAATTGTGCACTGATAACAACGAGCATTAGATTCTCCCTAGCAACCCTTTTTTGTGGTCTTAAATGAGACTATCAAAGAATCTACAGCTAGACATATCACTATAACTTCAACTTTAATATCCCTCCGCGTGCATGAACTTCGTGCGTGGAGCGTTCCTAACACAAATACCTTAAAGATATACATACGCGAAAAGATATAATCCAACTTTTATGTTTTAACGTGAGTAATACATAATACCAGAAAATCCGTTTGAAACTCCACGGATTCACATTCACATTACTATCATTTCGGACCGTTCTCCGATAGGGAGAGGTCTTTACAAAGACCGTCCAAAACGTTCAACGTATTCTCATTAACACTTTCCACACCGCGGACCATGCACCACGCACGCTACACTGAACGTTAATGCAATTGAACAATGCACGGAACAATAGACGCTAATACGTAGTACAGCGTATACGGCGATGACCTTGACCTTGACCTTGAACATACATAACCTTATATCTCATTTACGGTTTTTCCTCTTATAGTCTTAACTCCCTGACCATGGAAGCTTTGTTTGTTCCTTAAATGATGCACAAATCATTAAAGAACGATTTATGACATACCTTGGATTGTTGGACTTCATCACATTGTCCAAGAAACCCAAACTGTAAGCAAACTGCTGTGGCCAACTGCTGAGCAAACTGCTGCTCTTGTGGAACGACTGACCGGAACTCTTTGCTAACAGTCTATAATTCAGACCCTAATTTTGAGACTCATTCTATATTGTATCATTCCATGACATAGCCTATATACGATGATCTGGTGTCTGAACATTATTATTGAAAAAGTCTTGTTTTCTAGTTCAGGTGTGCAAAATTGTAATGATAGCACAAAATGTGTAGCGAGAATGTAGCAAAAAAAATCCATCTTCATAATGTTGCATAATATCTACTGTCGTTTCAGATAAATATAGGTTATAATCAAAGCTAACTTCCATTCTAGGCCTCAGCAATATAAACTTCTAAAAAGTAGACCTACAGGAAGTTTCTATACAAAATGTAAGCTTACTTATTTTGTACTCTGAAGCGTGCTGTAGGATGCATTTTACAAATTGCTAAACCGTGATGAAGCCTTCAGTTCCTTTGAGTAGCCTACCACGGCCATGCACCACTCTTGTACCAAGGGGTACATCGATTATTAATCATTTGCCGAGCTATGACAAGCGTACCTAATACTCCTTATGAATATTTCTCATCTATAGGGGGCGTTGCAAGAAAGTTGCAATCAATTGCAAATCCCCCAAACCAATTAAAAGTCTTGGAACTGATTGCAAGCTTGCCCTTCTTGCAACGGAAAGTTGCAAATGATTGTAAGTTGCGTTTGGTCGAGATATCAATTTCGAAATTTGGAGTTGATATTTGCAAGTAGATCGATTGCAGCTCGACTTTCTGGCAACGCCCACTGAAAATGTTAAACCATGGTAGGCCTACGCGTTTCAACGCACAGTATACATACGATAACTGCTTCGTCAGTATCTATTTGTATAAAGTGAAAACACTAAATCTACAATTTTCAATGTGAATGTGGGATTATAAAACACTACATTGCTCGTCCGAGCAAGGTTTACACGTCTAGAGATCAGTATGTGGATGATTTACTGTGGATCGTTGACATGAGACATGACCTTCCGTGACAATATACATGTCTATCATTGGTTGTAAGTGAAATCGTGGCACACACACACACGCATTATATATACATTACCAAAGGGGGGGGGGGAGTATCTTTCATACAACATATCGCTTCCAGCATTGCGAGTTCCTGGCATATTTTTGAACTTGTTGCACACACAAAAAGGAGGTCATGAAACATGTGATTGTCATTCCTTTCTTCCGAAAGTAATTCACACTCAATTTCCGTCTAACCTTTCCTGTAGTCAGTCAGTATGAATGACCTACCTCGTTTCATATTCAATCTATTGCCACAGAGTTGAATGTCTGACTAAACTTGTTTTTTTCCAAACTTTTCCAAACTTTTTAGCCTTATTTTCTCCAGGTCAACATAATTACACATTCAAAACCTTCAACCATAGTCTCCTTTCTTTCTTAACATTAAACTTTTGACATTGACATTGGAAGTGACACTCAAAGAGACATTTGCATCAGGAACACAATGGTTATGTACAGACGATGATCCTTAACCTCGAGGATAAACCAACTTCCAGGATAAGCTCTCGGTGGGCCGCCAAGTGTCGCACGGTCCATTAAACAAAATGACTGATTTCGTTACGAAATCGACCGTGCAATACTTGGCGCCCCATGTAGCTTATCCTTGAAGTTGATGATTACCGTCTGAACGTAGCCTTGCTGGCCATGGCCTTGGAAAATATGAAGAAGGCAAATTCAAAAGGTTGGGTAATGATTATGCTGCCGACAATACGGGCAGTGTAAATGCTTACAGTTGTAGTGAAAGATCAAAATCATTACCGTCACTGAATTCAGTTCTGCCTCAATGCTACACGGTATGACCAAGGAGGTTTGAGAAATGGAGTAACAATAGTCTCATTTCCTTTGATCCCACGTTTCATGCCGCCACTCAGAAATATTTGAAGTTTGTGCTAAACTGGAGCTGTCTCACAAATAGGAAGACAATTGATTCATGTGGCATAGCATCATGACTCGTTACTCTCAAAGAAGAATATGTCTTTATGATGGCAATTGCTTTTTGCCGTCCCTTCTTTGAAAACAAGCGGTACATTAATAGTACAGGCAAGGGGATGTGCGAATGAAAATTGTACAAAAATTGATGAAATGAAAATCAAAATTACTCGTTTTTACAAGACTTTACACTAATTTAACATATAAGTGAATAAAGAACTATACTCGAAAATTATACCATATCAGTTTCATTTGCCGGGAGCTATCGGAAAGATGATAAAATCGGCTTTGTAGTAAGAGTACAGTTTCAAATATTTTCATACAAACAGCTCAGGTTTACATTTTTGCACATAATCTTGGACGGATTTACTTTTGTTTCATATGCTTTATCATTAGGAGAACATTCATTTTATTTGACAAATAAACAAGCGGAATATATAGACGATATAATGTTAGAGTTTAAGATGAATCTTCAGACTGCTCAAAAAGACGGCGGCATGGAAGCCTGATCATCAAAGGCACAAGTGCACCTGTGGAATTCTTTTGTGCATCAATAGAAAAATGGCAGCTGTTTGAATAATTACAGCCAGTTGGAACTCCATCTCTTAAAGGGGCCCTTGGTATGACATTAGTAGCAACAGATACATTGTGCGCTCGACAAGGCTATTTAATGCTTCTGACTGCAATAATCATGGTGACAAAAAAAAAAATAATTATATTTCGACGTCTCAACTGTGCTCTAGGAGCCTCTTCGACAATCTTCAATCACCGCAGGCGGGCATGTGCAACAGTTTGCAATTGACATGCCAGCAGTAGCTATTGCTCCTCCTTCAATGCCCCCGCACGGGTCTCGTGACTATAACTCTCTCTCTCTCTCTCTCCCTTTCCCCCTCTCTATCTATCTATCTATCTATCTATCTATAATCTATCTATCTATCTATCTATCTATCTATCTATCTACAGTATCTATCTATCTATCTATCTATCTATCTATCTATCTATCTCCTTCTCTCGTGTATATCCCTCTTACATAATCTATCTTGGGGAAAATCATTTGAATAGGTTCAAGCCACTGGCAGAGCAGGCCAGGGAGGTAGCAAGATAATATCTGTGTCATGTATGAAAAAATATTCGTAGCAAACTAGCAATATTTTCCTTGAAGGTGAAGTAGATATCAGCTTGAGTAAAAATCAGTAGTTAATTCGTCGATATGTTGGTCTGGTTTCGTGGAAAGAACACGGTTCTCCGTGTACACAATCACATACAAGAGCAAAATCAGTAGGCCTATACATCATACAGATTAAACAATCTTGTTCGTCGGATTCTCATTTACTCAACGGACTGGACGAAATTTTGTTCGGTTATTGTTTTTTAGCACAACTTTAGGCCTACCTTCTGAATCTGCACAACTGTTCGTAGATTATAGGGCAAATTTAGGTAACCACCAAGAGAATATGAAACCATTTCTCATTTATCCATGAGTATTGTGGAAATTTGATTCTCAAACCGTTCTCCGCCGTGTCCTATAACGTTGACTGCCTACTGACTGGTTGTATTGTTCTTCCTAGCTTTCTGTATCGGTTCACAAGTTCACTCAAAAGTAAATTTGCACTAACAGTCACGCATTTTTATTCTACCCCTGCATACCTGGCAAAAAAAACCCTGGTAATACAGTAAAGGGCACGCACCTTTGTTGTTCGTGGCGGCTGGCCGTTCGCGTTGATGCCCGGGTGATTCTGCCGGACTCTGCACCTGAGCGCCGATCTCGGGCCGGGAGTGGAGATGCAGAGCTGAAGACTCGAACTCGTAGTCCGTAACGTCTGCTTTCTTCCTCAGCGTCCCCTTCGCAGCGACATCATTCCGAGACTCGCGGGGACTCCCGGGAATGAGGAGGAGCTCGACGAGACAGAGGAGCAAAGTTGCGAAAAATCCCGTTTTGCAAGCCAGGCGAACCGTCGTCAGGCGACCACCAAGACTATTCCGCGTCATATCCGAATCTAAATCTCCTGGTGTATTCCCGACGTCTACAGGCGGGTACCGGCGGCAGACTCCGCACCATCAACTCCACGGTTTGCAGGGGTTATGATCCTGTGTACGGCGCAGCGAAGCTCGCATCATTCATTCATATACCGATCTCAAAATATGTACCGCTCTCCACGACAGTGAGCACCGAAATTTCCGTTTGGTCCCTGGCCAGGAATCAATAGATAGACGCGTCTTCCTCACGAGTTCGTGCAAATCACTGGTGTCATGCTGAGCAGACTTTTAATGACCGTGTACCAACTCCTTTGGCCTTTTGTCATATCGCTGCATCGCATATCGTGAGGGCCTTATCTCTCCTCTTCCTTTTCAAAATGAAATAGCTGAAATCTCGTGTGCTCGAAAGAGAACCAACTACTAGTAGTTTATCCCGCCCTCTGTGGGTGGTTGACCACTCGATGTCGGCAATTAAAATCCACTGATCTCTCAAGATTATCTTTCACCCGAGTTATCCCCTCGAAAGATGTGTTTTGCTCTGCGGGATCAGGAGCGCAATCCTCTTGGCTTGAGCGCACATGAACATTCTACGCTAGCCCCAGCCACTTGAAGTTGAACCATTGAGGTGTACCTACAGCAAGCAGGACGAGCTCTTTAACCACTCGCACGCCGAAAGTACGCGTTTCGCTTGACACACACTTTACATCATTACCATATCTCTTTTTTTCCTGTTCCGATATTCTCACTGACTGGCCCCTTGACAATAATATTCTCCCAACAATTATATTTCCAAATAACTGACTCAACACAACTTGATCGCTCTTGTCTGAACTCGTGTTGCAAAGATTCAGCTATCTTGTTGCAAACAAGATTAAAAAACTGGTGTGCTCGCGAAATGAAAGGCGGGATGAACTTGTGACGTGCAGAACTTGAGAAAATAAATCCATGTGATGAAAATCAGAGCAAATTCTAGAACAGAAACTAAAAGAGTAGCAGTTGTAGTAGCATTCCACAGAAGATAAAGCTAAACAACGAAATATCCCAACCCACTTCGAGTTCGGTGAAATGTCCCGGTTAGTCCCGAGTCGTCTGCGAAGGACTAAATTCTGGTGTCATTTTTAATCGGATATTTTTGGTTCCACTGCAAGGTCATGATAATGAATTTCCCAGTTGTTTCTCCGACGAGATGTGTCCCACACAAAAAATGCATGCATATTCCATAAACAGCGCTCCCACTCGAGTTGCTAACTTTTGACACAACTTATGTATGCGAGAGCTAACTGGCTTTGCTTTTAGCTAGCGCGAGGCGATTTTGTTCACCCACACCGTTCACCGAACTGTCAGTTCTTTTATCAGCGTTCTGCTTTCTATCCTGATCTCACGAAGTGTTCCCGAAGAATAAACCCAAACAGTTTGTCATCTCAGGTTAAACAACCGCGTTTGCTTTTCTCCCGCCGGTTTCTCATGTGTTCAATCAGTTGCGCAAATGGTGTTTGCTGTGTGGTGTGGCCTCAACTCGCGTTCGGTGATTACCCTCAAACTTTGGTATCTCCCGAGACCTGGTTTTCAATGGAGAGAGAGAGAGAGAGAGGGGGGGGGGGGGGTGTAGAGGGGAGAAGTGAGAGGCGAAAAAGTAAGAGAGATGATATGCATGCAAAATTCACATGTACATGATATATTATGTATACGTTACGTGCAATAGGAGCGACAGGGTTAAACTGAGGAGGTGTGAGAGAACCCCTGAACAAACGGAACAAACACCACCATCTGAAACCTCTGATTACGTAATGAACGGTAAAGGAATAACACATGTCTGTACAGCATGCGAAAAAAAAAGATAGCGTACTTGCTCACTTTCACAGTAAAACTGTCCAAAAGCCAGATATCCCACTCTAATATGTCTCACCAACGAGGTATATAAGCCAATGCCTAGTTTCCTCTCGGACTCACCATATTGGTCTCACATACAAACTCCTGACGATACTATTTTCGAATGCCGGGGAAAAGCATGGTAAAGATTCGTACCATGTAGGACCCCCTAACGTAAATGACGTTCACGCTATTAAAATCATAGGGATCGTGGAGTTTAAAATAATAATTTCTATCAATAGCTCTGTTGTGTTTTCTCACCAAAATCTTTGCGCATCATATTCACCAGGTCACTATGTTACATGAAGATATCATGACTACCACCTGACTACTCTCCACGATGTTTCGTCAGTGATTAAAGGAGTTCCCTTGAAACCAACAATTAATTGAGGAACCCCGTAATCACAATAACAACAACTACATTGTACCACGAAAAAACAACAACAGGCTGATATGACTGTCAAATTGGCTTGTGGGCCTACATTATTTTCCAGTCGTTTAAAGAGACAATGACAGTATGACTTCTGAATGGTAAATGGCTCGTTTCAAGGTTGAACCGTCATGTTATGGATGTGAAAAAAAGAAAAGAAAAATAAATGTCTCCCTGGAGAATACATGGCATTAAATGAACAAAAAGTAATACTGGAAGATTTGAAAGGGAAACATACTGTAAAACCCTGGTGCATTCAACAGTTTCAAATCTATCCGAAGTCTCGTCTAAAAATGTCCTTTCTTTAACCCATGCAGGAAGTGTTATCGTTAGAATAGGGCTAAAGCGTCAGATACAGTGTACTCTAGTAAACAAGGCCACCAATTTATCTTAGATAAAATCTTCACTACATGATATACCTCAAATCTGTTTGGTATTTCCAGAAGTCGAATCATGGGCCCGTTAAATACAGCTTAAACGAAGAGATTATCACAGACAAGGTGTTTGCGGTAAAACGCTCTTCAAATCACAGTGTAGAATGGTGAGGAGCGGGCAACGACGATTAATAGTACATGTTCTTAGTCATGGTCACTCAAAAGCTATTGTTCACAACTAAGTGGCCTCGGTTCCGTAGACTTCGGGGTTTTTATGACGTTGTTTGTATTTTTTTGAAGTTATATGTTAGTTAAATTACCTAGTCTTCTTTCCCTGTATAGAAAACTTTAGCCAACTCATTAGTAATGGGATGGTATTAAACATAGGATCATCTTATCCTCTTAATGAAAGACACCGCCACCGCACTGATCTATGTTCAAATATAGCAAAACATCAAACAACTTTATGTTTTATAGATTCAAGGGATGTAGCATTGAAAGTTCGACTTACACGATGAAACTTTCGTCTTTTTTTCAGGAGAAATGACTCTCAAAAGCAAACCCTAAATCTACAATATAGAAGTATGATTATGTTTATGATTATGATTATGATTATGATTATGATTATATCTCGAATTATTTTCTTAATCCTAATTTGGTTACCGCTTGTAAAATATGTTTAAAATGTCGGCATGCCATATGTAATGAGATTATTTCTTTTCGAATCCCCCACGATACCACGGAGAAGAAAAAATCATGAGTTGGTATTTTCAGAACGATTTCCACTTGTCATGTCCCGTTTACAAAAAGGAGCAATGTCGAGGTCGTTGGGGTGAGCTCCGCTGACTCGGGCTGACCCCCAAAAAACGCTGCTACTGAAATGTCAAACTCGTGTTGATGCGATGTAACCCAAGCTCTAGGAAAACCGAGACGTTCTCTGAAATGATTCCGTCGACGCCAGAACGAGAAAGAAGCATGAAAACACGGGAGAAATATCTATCGAAACAGCATAAGGGTCACACGACTACGTCGTTCATACGACAAGACTTTTGATTTACAGGCGTCTAAACGTCAAGAAGAAGTACTTGGGTGTTGAGATGAATAAATTTGCCCAGCCGCCGAGTCCCCCATTCTGTGACCTCGAGTTCGTGTCGTCCCTTCCAAGTGGTTTTTAATGTAAATAAAAGTGAAAGTCCAAACCGCGTTCGTGTCGACACAAATACAGACAAATAGAATGGTACAAGTTTCATTACAATCGGACCTAAAACAGTGAAATTAAAAAGTTAGGTATTTCAAAGTTTGACACGTTTTCGTGCAACAAGAGGAAGCAAATCTGTCAAGGTGATGTCATCACCTCAAATACTCCTCATGCTTTTAGTCAATAATTCAACACCTACATATCCCCCCCCCTCCCACTTTGAGGTCATAGGTCATTAATGCAACGTTTTCCCATTAGTTTTGTATCAAAAGATGACAATTCGTCAAGATTTTGTGCGCAGGTCATTGAGAGAATTGAGAGATGAAGAGATCACCCCACTTCCAAGTTTGAGAGGATGATTACTAAACATGATTCAACCTTGCGAGCGAGCTACATGAGGTATTGCTATGTACAAACATAGATAGACTTGGTAATTCATACTCCAAGGTTAGCTGCCATGGCAGAAAATAGAAATCACGGCATATCCAGGGAGGTGGAAAGAGATATTTCTATATCTTCCTGGTCTATATATTCCGCGACCTGGTACTCTCCAGCGAACGGTAAAGTGATCGTTACTTCTGATTCCTCAGTGACCTGCCCTGGATATCGCGATCTAAACAAAAACTGCTCTTCTTAAGGAGATTGGTGACAGCATATACCGAGCAGTTTTCGTTGTCTTTGTTTTAGTTTTTGGTGTGTTTGTTTGTTTGTTTGTTTGTTGTTGTTGTTTTTTGCTCAACGTACAGTTTTTAATCGTCTGTGTTTCTCTTATAGACATGTGTATTGTATATAGCAGTAAAACATCAAACCTATCTTCATAATTATGCAATGAATTGTGGTCACCCGTTGTTCTTTGTATCATTTCATGTATAATCTCACCAGACACGTCATAACTTTTCTTCATGCTTATAGATGTTCTTAATTACAGTAAATTGAGATGTTATTGAATTTACCACCTTGAAAGTCACCTGCATGTCGATTTTGATACACGAGTCCTCCAAACTGACAATTATGCTAGTTTTTACTTGACCTATATACGAACCCTGCTGCATTCTTGAAAACTTGGAATATATCCTAACCCAAGGGACTTTGGACAGTGCGTTTCACGCTATAGGTTTTTATGTGCCTCAAAACACACAAAGGGCGTGTCTGTCTGGTTCCGTGCATGAGGCAGGAAAGCCATGAACATATACCTGGTCTGTGTTGTTTCAGTAAAGCCTACTCATTCAAAACACTTATCATTTTCCTCTAGGGGAAGCTTTATCATTATTTTGCTGTTATTGTTGGTGGTGGTGTGTTGTTGTTGTTTTTTCTGGATTCTTCCTTGAGATCTGAATGTCCTGTCGACATAAATCCCCATGAATTTCCTGCCGGGATCTGAGTGACAGACAGCCTCACGCAGCTCGCAGCGCTTCAAAAAGAAAAAAAAAATACGCTTGTGACAAAATGGTTAATTGTTAAGCGGATATCGAGTATTAAAATCAAAAGCACCACGAAAGATAGACGGAAGTAGCGCAGCAACCGTCAGATAAGTTGCTATGACAGCACATGGATACAAACAGAGAGATGTTGACAATATGAATACCCTGACAACTATAAGCATAAGATCAGATAATTGCATGATGGCGTATTGAAATTAAGCATGCTCACGCTTTCACATGTAGTCGTCAAATCCGCTGTTTGTCTCTCTTTTGTTTTGTTTTGTTTTTGTCAAGTTGGCCAACGTGAGCTTCAGGTTAATCAATTTCATTAGTGCTATAATTATGGCTTTAACACTCATTGAGAAAGCAATCCGCGTTTGTTCCTGTTTTTCCACCAAGACACCGACTTTCAGAGTAAATCTTATCGCAAATAATATCATATTGTGCATCCCTATAATGCTAGCCTTCATTTTGCGTTGCTGAACGCCTCAGTTTTCGATGTGTCAGAATTAAGATTTTTCTTCCTGAACAAGATTTTTTTTTTCTTTACTTGCAAATGAGTCTGTGAGTTTTAAATGTGAGTAAAAGGTGATGCATGATAAGGTGGGAGGGAGGTCTTTTCATTGAGGCAAAAACAAAAATCAAGTTGGTAAAGATGTGGACCCAATCTTTACCAACAGTGACAGACAATGCATGGTAAACCTGGGCAGTGTGAGCTAAAAGTCCAGCTTTCGTATGTAGCTGAGTGTGGGCAAACAAATTGTGTTTACTACAGGCATCTCTCTGGTATAGATCCATCATGGTAAGACCAGGGAGGTGCTCTTCCACCTCCCCAGTAAGACCACGGAGCTACACTACAGCTCCACGGTAACACGATTTATATGGAGCTTCGATGTAGCTCCATGTGATAGTAAGATCAATGGCTCCATGGTAAGATCATGGAGGTGGACCACCTCCCTGGTATTAGAAAGACAAAAGGGTGAGGCTTGAAAGGGGTGGTAAAGTATTGGTGGAGATGAGAATTGGGCTTTTAACATTTTGCGAGATACCAAAAAAAAAAATCTTATGATATAGTACAGAGCATACCATTTTAAGAGGGATTCAAAGTTTATTTGATGAAAATCGGGTTTGGAATGACTGAAACATCCAAAAATAAAGTAAAACAAAGCTATCGTAATAAAGTGTGGGTCCCACACTCTATTAGAATCGCTCTCTTTTGGTTATCTCAACCATTTCAAAACCAATTTCATCAAATAAACGTTGAATGCCTCATATAATTACACGTTCTTTTATATTTCATAAGAGTTTTCTCATTGTCTCACTAAAAATGTTAGACACCTGAAATTAGGGCTCAACCAAAACTATAATTTATGATCCCTTTAATACTGTACATAACAGGCGAGCACGGGAAGTATCACTTTGGTTATAGGTGTCTTTTTATATGTGTGTGTTTGGTGAATGTTTGTCTGTTCGCTTTAGTTTTTTGTTCGTGCATCTCTGTGTGTGCTTCAGTAAAAGGAGCACGACCAGTGATTTTTTTCTATTATGTAACCTTCTAGACCCAAATCGGTGTGTACTGTATAACTTTTCTCTGTCAACGTGTAAAGTTGTTTTGCATAGTGATGTCATGGAACTAAACTTTAATTCTTGCATTCCTCACATTTTCCAGTAATTTTCACACAGGTTGTCCCCTTGGCTTGAACGCATGAACTATAGGCATACTCGAAGCAAAATCACGAAAGCGTTACGGCATTAGACGAAAGCGTTACGGCATTAATAATTACATAGTCGATTTTCCCTGAATGATCTAAAGCCTCTAATTGCTTCACCTACTTCTGGTAAAGCGATTCTATTCAGTCTGTTGACCAGACCCTCAGACTCGGGGACTTATGGCTGTCAACTTATCATTCGGGTGTGAAAGTGTTGTAAATCTACAAAGAATGCGAGATCCTTTGGGTACCCTCGAGTTTGAAGAGGAGTGATTTCAATGTTCTTTGTCCAAAGACGGTTTAAAGCTCGGCGAAATCTGGCGACCATAATACTTCACAGAGCTCATGTCAACAGAGGAAAATAGGATTGGATTTAGTATCAAAGATCGAATCAGTGGTATGTATTTTGTATGTTTACTTGTTTGTATGCGTGTGACAGGTTTTTGTTTGTTTGGTTTTTTAACTATCTTCTTTTTTTCAACCTAATCTCAGGTTAAAAGGAAATTACAGTGATGAAGATGGTCTTCATTGACAACACTCTGTATTAAATTTACATCACATCAAACGCTTTCCGGGTATGCCTATAGGTTTGCTATATGAGCATAAAAACAAGTTGTTGTTTTTTTTTCGATTTTACGTTTAATTTTCTCATGAAGTTTATCATCAATGACAGTGGATACGTTACTCGTAATAAATGACCACCTCCAAGGTTACAACATTTTCTGTCATCCTTTCAAACCATGTCTGTGTAACTGGGCCAGTGTAAAGCCAACAACATTTCACTTCGTCACTCAGCCACTCTTGATTTTCCCCAATTTGTATTAGTGAATAATGTGCTCTACAACATAACAGTCCCTTGAAGAATGGGGCAACAGTTAACGGGGCATCCCTATATTCACGTACATTGTGATCTCGTGTTTTCATGACATTATCCGTGAGTAGAGAAAGGCGAAGATTGCAGTGTAGTCGGCTCCACTGCCTGTGACAACAGAAGTCGCAGTAATAAAAAGACATCCCCGAAGATCTGGCGGGAAGAATATATACTGAGGATTAGAGGAGGACGGCCCATGCAGCTGCGTTTAATGGGCAATGTTTTGTGCGATGTTGAAATAAGGGTACATGATTGTCTGGAGTGGCCGAGAAATGAAAACATGTTCACACCGGAAGACACATAGCGGGAAATGACGTCATAAGCGTAAAAGTTGTAAGTGGTTCAACCTCGGCACCGAATTAAAGTGACAAGGAACACTATAGGATGTGGTCGTCTTTTTTGCTGAGATCTAACAAAGGGTTATTTCAGGCGGAGCTAATTTTGCTCTGTGCTCCAGAAGGTCCCGACTCATCGCGAAAATAATGTTATAGACTCAATTGCAGTGGATGCAGAGTGACATTTAACATGGCTACACGAAATAGTATACAGGCCTTCCCTTATTACAAGCTGCTTTAAACATTAAAGAGAAGAAATAGAATGGCCAAATTGTTATATGGCGATCAATGAATAAGCTTTGAGAAAAAGAAAAGGCAAATACTGAGGAAGAAAAAAATAAATCACAGCGCCTCAGAACAAAAAGAAAAAGGGGAAAAGATTCGCCGGGAAAAGAAAAGAGAAAGTATGAGGAAGGAGGCAAGTGGACAGAGGAATGAGAAGGAATGTGTGAAAGGAGAGAAGGAAAGCCAAGAAAAAAGAACGCGGGAAAAGGGAAGAGGAAGAAGGGAAAGAACATACAAAAGAAGATGCCAGGATGGTGAAGAGATAGCAGAATTTGTTGGCACGGTAATTGACCGTGATGGTGAATTACGTGAACGACGTACAACACACAAGCAGAAGAAAAAAAAGAGTCCAGAGAAGAGCTGGAAGAAAAGAGAAAAATAAAGACAAAATCACTTCATTCTCTCCATTATCCCGCCACCATTCTGGCCACTTGCTGAGCTAATAGCATACAAAGCAACGACAGGTAAGCTTCTCTGCAAATGAACGCCCGTCTCAGACCACATTGAGTCCATTAGTTATGCGTATGGTGCTTACAAAGCAAACACCTTAAAGGGATAGTATGGTTTGGTTGAGATGAGGAAACAAAGCAAAACAAATTGGTTTATTAGGATCACTTTGTTTTTACTTTATTTTGGATCTCTCAGCCATTTTAAAACCGATTTTAATCAACTAAACTTATAATTCCTCTTAGAATTGTAAGCTATGTCTGTAGTATTTCAGATAAGCGGTTTCTAATTATCTCGCAAAAAGTTAAATCTGAATCCCCTTCTCGATCAAAACTCTACCATCCCTTTAAACAAAAGAAAGCAAACTTTAAAGTGTGCTCTTCGATGCTTTTCGAATATGGAAGCTTCTTAACTTTCCCATATAAAAGCATGTCCTGAACAAGGAACAAGCGAGCTAGGTGATTTGCAGGAAGTCGCTTATTTGTCTCAAACTGCAATGCGCCGTGGCGAGCTCTAACAATTCGCTTTATATGAAGCAGTTGCATTTTCTCTTCACTGTAACTGTCATGCTTCCTAATCTCCAAATTTACCAAAAATTATCTGCTCTTCCAAGTTGTCAATCTTCCGATTAAGGTCATTTGGTATTCCGCTCCACAAGGGTCTCTGCTCGGCCCTTCAGACTCCAGAATAGAGGGGACCGTCTAATCATGAAAATAAAAATCCTTCTTTTTTTAGTTTCTATTCAACATATTCATGATATTTCGGACTGAGAATTGCTTAAACAACGTTATAAAAAGACACAAATTTACATAGTTATGATTACATCAATTCGTAGAATACTGCGTAATCTTTCTGTATTATCACACGTCTGATAATATTTCTCGAAGAACTTTAAACAATAGCATTTACTTTATACGTCAAGTATCTGAGTCAACCTGACCCAAATATAGTGAAAGGACTATCTTCTACAGGGGAATATATTACAGCTGTATTAATCACCTATACCCAATAAAATTCTAAATGCATCAACTTTAAGATCTTTCAAACACCATTTTCTGATTATCTGCACTGTACATTGTAGGAAGAAAATCATAGACAATATGTACCGAACGCAGCATCACATATTTGTAATTCCCTTTTTGTTCGGGTTATTTTTTTGTTTTCTTGTCTTTAACTATTGTAAAATTTCTCACTGTTTCTGTAAATGTTTCCATTTAACATTTTTCTTTTTTTTTCATGTTTGCCATCTATTACCTTGTATGGTAATGTGGGAGTCCAGGGGGAAACAGCTGAATTTCGTGAATATAATACGGCTGACTTGGCAATCCTTAGTTTCTTCGTATTGCATGTATTGGGTACATATTCTGTTGTATAGATATACTGCATATTTTATTCGAATACGGAAATAAAAGCAACAACAACATAGTTCCTTCCTATGAAAATGTCGAGTGCCCTGATTTGTCCTATATTTCTTTCGAGTGTGTCATTCCATTGCAGTGAGGACTTCCTTATCAGCCTCAGGTCACGTCTCGAGTAATTTACCTTATCCTATATTCCACAACATCCAAATCAAGGCTATACTCAGTACAGCCTGCCAGGTGTATTCTGCCATTGAATGGGGGCGGTATAGAGGAAGCTATCCAGTTTGACTTTTTTTTTTCAGCCGGAAAAATGAGGATATCATGGATGACCACATTCGCACGCAGCAAAACAAAACAAAATTAAACTAAACTAAACAAAAATAGCCTAAACTAAACTAAACAAAAACAAAAACATGACCGAATATAGGCCTTATACCTGAACTGAAATTACCCTGAAGAATAACACCTTCATTAGGAAAGGCCGCTGTATATTAAGATTTAGACAAAACACAATAACAACTATAATTTGGGAAACATAGAAAGATGCTTTGACATTTTTATATTTTTTTTTTACATTATCATAATTCATGACAAAGTGGGAATATCAAAGACATATTGATAGACAGTATGTGCGTAATAGAAAGAAAAAATGAGAGAAGTCAATACAGTTCCATGTTTAAAGTAATGGATCAATAATAATGAATGTAAATAAAGAAAACATAAGCAAAAAGGCATAGACAGATAAATAGATATATTGAGGTAAGTAGACTACCCTCCCCTCTCCCTCCCCCCCCCAAAAAAAGAGGAAAAAATAAGAAAGCGGCAAGCTTACAACGCTGCTGTTATTTTTTTTCTCAGTTTCCGTAAGGATGAAATATAATTACAGTAAATAATTATGTTGAAGCAAGACTGCCGACCTCAATAAAAAAACGGGGAGATAAAGAAACAAAACAGAAAAAATTGACCTTCGGTGTAACGACAACAAATTAAGAGCTGTAACTACGCAGACACAATATTATGGAAGTTTGGAGAAAATTACTCACAGTCACGTGATTAAGTTCAATGCCGACGATCTCCTAAACAGGAAACGTTTCCACGAGCCCTGATGTGTTAATGAATGTGTGTCGACAGGCAAAAGGGTACCCTTCCCAGCGTGGGTGCGTATGATGGATGACAATCATGACACTGTCTTTCTTGTTCATGCTGTTCAACTCCAAGGTAAAATATCTCCTGTACACCACTGATAAAACTTGTGTTGTTGTGTGCTATGGTGTGCATACGAGTATGTGTGTGTGTGTGTGTGCGTGTCTATGTGTGTTTTTGTGTCTGTCAAAATTTGCACGCTTGATAATCATAATAAATTTGCATATCATACAAGTATTTTTCAACACAAGTCATGTACACAGTCAATGGACAAGAAAATACTTGTATATATGTTTGTAAATGAATGTGTATATGTACAATGATGATACAGAAACCAATAAATCAAATCAAATCAAATCAAATCATGTGAAATGACGCGTCACCTAAAAAAAGGTATGAATATGTATAAACTTCATGATCATGAATATGCATGATTCTCGTGGCTCGCGTGACAAGAGAATCGCGTGAGAAATAGTTATGACACGGTTGAACACCAGGCAACGTTTATGACGTGTAAATTGTTTACCTGGGTCATGCTCTTCTTCAGTGGGTGATCACGTGTCAAATGAAGTGATGCGGGGATGGTTTGTCATAACATTTGTTCTGTGTCCTGACTAAGAGCCTCATTGGTAAACTTGGTCGTGTCAGATGGTTGTTTCATAATGGACTGCATAAGTTGACATATCAATAAGCGCGGCCACAAAGGAAAAGAATACATCGTATATCACAAGAATTTCAAGAGGTACATTCAAAACCAGAGCGTTTGAATGTCTAGATACTAACCCATATTTGAGAAGTGTTATTTGATCACAAGAGGAAATACCAAAACCTATATAACAGTGTTTCGCGATCATGGGCAGAACGTACAAATAAATTGAAATAAAACATAGCAAGAGACTGAAATGAAGGCTATCAAAAACTATGGATAAGTTCTTTTTTTTTCGTCCATCCTGACACAATAATTGACTTATCATAATCTAGCTTCATAAAAGTTTGATAACACACATGTCTACATTCCAGCAGTAACAAATCCAAGATTATAAAAGACTGCGGGAGCAGTTTTATTCGAAAAGTAGCGCGGAGTAGCTTTCTCGATATATTTTTATCTTTTAGTTGATTAAGATTCGCTGGCAGCAAAAGAATGTATACATAGTAATAATCAATAATAGGTAAATGGATAAATAAGTTGCTTTATGTGTTAAATCAGTGCGCCCAGCATGATCTGAATTCTCTGAATACAGCAATATTTGCAGAACATGTTTCTAAACTGTGAAGAAAATTGGGCAAAAAAGTTAATAAATTTTACGGGTTTTGGTACAGCAATCGTTGAAAAAGAAGACTATCACAGTTCGTAATGTCACAGTCGTGGAAAGATTTCGGAAAAACAAAGAGAATTCAAAATATTCTTATTTTCTAGTATGATGGAACAGGACTTGACTTACCTTCTTTATAAGATTGAGGATGTTTCTGTAGCAAGTTTCCATTCCCATTCCCGTTCCCATCTTTAATTTGCTTGTACTATATATAATTATGCATATGTATATATTTGAAGAAAAAAACAATTGTGTTTTCTTCATTGTTACTCATTTTCAAATATATTTTGTCAATTTACGTTTTTGCAATTATCACAAAGATGTTCTGTTTATAGGCCTACATTATATATAATTTCTCTGTTTATTTTATGGAAAGGAAAATAAATTTGAATCTTGAATCGAGTCAATTGAATGTGCACTTTCATTATCTAAAAATATGTGGATATCTCTTTATGATTTTTGTATATAATTTCACTAGTGAGGAAAAGCTACTCAAAACTATGTGAATTCATTACTGGGATTGTCAGTTTTTCAAACTTCACTGATGTGTGCATTCACTTAATCTGCACACACATAATCATATTTAGAGTATATTTCCCTTTAACGAGTCGAAAAACTGGTGTATTGCGTATATAGATTGCTCCAGAAAAAGAAACCTATATCCTGCATATGACATAAACAATTTATTTGCGCTCGTGGAGTTATTCGCTGCTTCAGCGACGAAAACAAATAGTTACAGACGGTATATGATTTTTTTTTATCCCCTGGACCACCGCCAAACCGGTTGAACATATACGAGTCAATTTTATGCCTGAATTACGAGCTAATTTGTGGCACAATTCTTCAGCGACGGGTGAGCGATTTCTTAAATCATGATCGTTCAAGTCCATGGACCAACATGAATACGGGGGGGGGGGGCGAATCGAAGAGTATAAGAGATCAGAGGCTGAGGCAAAGGCAAACAAACCTCTGTGGGCAACGATGAGTTATTTGCTTGGAAAAGCAACTTCTGGCTCCCACTCATACAGTAAATTGTCATGCAGTGATAGAAGAGGAAAAAGATCTATGGCTATTAGGCGTGCAAGACTCGTGTTGTTTGTGTCGATCACAGACCCAAGAGTTGCAATACGCTGTATTTGGAATCAACATATTATTTGTAATCATTGTCATGTGGGTCGGTTAACTTTTGGTTAAAGTGGTCGTATACTAACTTTAGCAGTGAGGAATTTCGACGAAAGTTGTTATTTTCATGAGGATTATTGTTAGATATAACCGTCTTGGGTCTGTATTGACATATACTGTACAATGGACATTAAGGAGGAAAATAATTGTATGAGGAAATAGCAGCAGCGGCACAAAATAAAAAAACGGAATGAATCTTTAAAAACGTGATATGATTTGATTTGATTTGATTCAATTTATTTTCTGTATGGGATGGTTTGCAATTACATCGACTTCAATACTTTCATTACCCTTGTACCCGAGAAATAGTATTATGACATTACACAGTAATATTGCTGTTTTTAATAATAATTTCAACAATTTTCGTTATATATTTTCGTTGCATGTTGTGAAGGTCATCAACAATTGGACGAAAGAAGCAAATCATCAAATTGGCAACCTTGTCTGTAATTCCACATATCAGTTTTGTCCCATGACAGTTCCGTTGCTCGTGTGTTACCCTCTAAAACCAGTACAGGACTTTTTTTTCACTTCTTTCAAAATATTCAAGTATTCAAAGGTATTCAATGACTTAGTTTGGACTAATACGTCAAAAATTTAAATATTCCAAAGCACAATACATTCCTCCCACTAGTAATAACCAAGAAAGAAATCGCTGTTTAGTGCTTATTACTTCATTTCATGTGCCTCTGAGTTTGTACAAACCAAATACAAAATGTACATGCAAGTGACTCTCTGAAAGCCACGTGCGGGTCTCATAACCACCACACTACCTACCTTCGGGCAATATTCTTTCAGTTCGGGCAATATTTTCTGGTATCTCCCTCGAGGCCAGTCGATATCATATAAATATTCTGAAGGTCATGAGACGCTCATTAATACTTATCCCATATTTTGCTCGGTCTTCTGCACATTCTTAAGCTCATATGTTACTGATTTCCTGTTGCTTTTGCTCGAGATTATGGAGCATATCTTTCAGAAAAGGATTTAACTGTACGCCAGTAACAAGTTATTATCATAGAAGAAAACTTGAAAAGTCGAAAACAACTTGAAAACTTGGAGACAACTTGTAAATCTCGACATCCTTCGAGCACGCACTTCTTGTAAATGTGCTGATTTGTGTTTGTATATAAAAAAAGACAGAACTGCCATCAGGGACCACTTGGAATTCTTTCCCAACGCCTCCCCTTGAGTGCAATCTGCCAAACGATTTGCAAGTGTTTTGCCATCGAGGTACCCGACTCACAATGTATCAGGACAGAATAGAGATTAAAGAATCGAACAATGTACGATCAGGGAGGTACTATATAGAGATTCTTTATAACATTACCGCCATGGTACTATCAAGGAGTCGTGGGGTACCTCCTTGGTAGAACTGCGAAGAAAGGAAGGGGTAAGACCTTTAGGAATTATTGTTCTACGAGTCTATATCGACAGGAGTTCGTGAAAAATAATGGGTCAGTGGAACTTGTAATCATCTTTCATGGGTGAATAAGTGGACAGAACGACTGATACCACAACAGCAGCTCCTATTATAGCCCTATATAGTGAATGATTTTACGTTGCTGTTTACATCTTGCCTCTTCTCATTTCTCAGAGTCTGCTAGAATCGCTTTGAAGTAAGACTCCACTACTATATAAATACATCAAACAGAAATGCGTAAACCTCTATAAAAACTCCATAAATAAAACAAAAAAGGAGAATGTCTTCAACTTTGAAGTTTGCCTGATATCGGGAAGACGATGTTTATTTCACAGTAATTAGGCTTATCACTTCAAACGAGTTTATGTCGATCATCGACTCAAAGTTTCCCACAAACATTTCTGAAACCAACATTCTTTTCCAAATTTATCGTGATTTCTTCTGCAGAGTGTAATTGGGTTTGTTGTTTAAATGCATTTTTAGACTTCGTAAGAATTCCATAGGGCTTATGCATGGTCTCTTCGAATCGTCAAAGTAATGAATTATTCAAGTATATTACACTTCAAGGTTCATAAAAAAAATATAATAAGAATGTGCCGTGCCGCAAATCTAAACGGTTTGGGTACCGTCTTATGACTATGTACAATGGAAAAAGAAAAGCCAGCCATAACTGTGCTAAGCGCAGCCCAGTGAAGTCACGTACCTGCAACCATGGACCTACGTAGGTCCATGCTGCAACCAAGGAGCCATTGATCGAACGTGTCACCATATCCCACTGAAAACATGGAGTTATTCGGGTTGCTCCATCTTCAATCGTTCACCCCTGCTCTCATATGTATATGCGAAACTCCATCTTCAGCCAGTCCCACATCTTCGACTCCTAAAAGTCTATGTGTCATCGTTGAGTTATAAACATTCGAGTTACCGTGGTTTCGCGTTTTCCCTTTTTCATTTCTAGTTTGAAGAGGAGATAGGGGAAAGAGAGTATATGTTTAATCGAGGACTCTTTTTGAGAGTTTTTTTTTTTTTTGGGGGGGGGGGGGGGGGAATGGGCCTATTTTGCCCGGCTACATGCTGACATCACCACTGATTCGTTCTTTGACTTCATGAACCCAAACCTGACCTTCCAATCAGCTCACTCGACAGATCTGTTAACCTTCATTTAACGAGAGTAAACAAACACCCGACAATCATCGTAGGACCGATGTCCCTTTCCCATCTTAAAATCGGTGGAAATGCTCCTGAACTCTCACTGTCTACAATTTTTCTCGTCTAGTCGCTGTACCCCCAAGCTTTACTCGGCGACCTCGCTTGCTGTTGAACCTGGGGCATCTTTCGACATGCCACAAAAGGTCCTCTCAAACTCAAGGACTATATGCCCCCATCCTTACTCCAGCAATTTGTACACGCGGTTCACCCCTCGCCCATCAGCGTTCGACTGTATCTCTCCGTCCAGACACGACAGAGATGGACTAAACCTTGATGTATTTCTACAACTGGGAATTGCACTTCTTGTGACCAGCGATCTATTCTCCACTTGCCGTGTTGACAATCAGTCGTGTGAGCGAGTGAACCATTATACAGCTAATAGCTTGCTTTACTTATTAATAACCACTGTACAGTTCGGAGTAGAGAAGCCCAGACAATTGCACTTAAGTTACTGGAGAGTAAATCGGGCTGTTGTGGGGCTTTCGCTATTCAGTTTTGCTCCCCGAAGGAGCGTCTGATTGTCAATTGATCCTTTAATGACAACGGGTGCAAGAATTGGAGTATACACGTTGTATTTCTTTGGATAATTGCTCCCTTGGGGAACTCCATTGTGTCAAGAGGATAACGATGAGAGATGCTCAACCCTCTCAGAACCACAGATATAAAGTCCTACTGAGATCGTATATAAATATGTTGCCCAGGGAATGAAGTTAAAGGGATGGCATTGTTTAGGTTGAGATGGGGATTCAGGTGAGATAATTAGAGGCAAGTTATATGAAATATTAAAGAGCATACAATTCTAAGAGGTATTCAAAGTTAATTTGATGAAAATCGGTGGGACCCACCTTTTGTTAGGACCACTTTGTTTTGATTTGTACTAGATTATCTCAGCAATTTCAAAACGGCTTTTCATCAAATAAACTTTGAAAACCTCTTAGAATTGTATGCTCTTTAATATTTCTTAATAAGTGGTTGCCAATTATCTCGCAAAAAGTTAAAACTTGAATACCCATCTCAACCAAAATTATACCATCTCTTGAATTGGTCATCATCATCTCCCTAATATACGCACTTTGTCAAGCTTATGATTCTTGCCTATTGTTTTATTGCAGTAAAAAGAGAAATTGTTAATCGAGTTGCAAGTTCGACACAAAAATCATTCATTCAAATGATTATGCAGTAGGTATACCCGCTCCTTTAAAGAGGAGACCCACCCCAAAGATGAGTAAACTTCAAAAGAAAGAGAAAAATATTCTCTACAGAACGATACAAAAATGACAAAAATCGCATACGAAATAAGGAAGATATGACATTTTGAAATTTCACATTTTTTCGGAAAACACTTCTTGACCAGTCGTTATGAATATTCAAATCAGCAAGTTGACAATGTGACGCTCTCACAATTTCTTATTCATTTCATTTACAGAAATGGCAAAAATCTCATGTTTCAGCTGGACAAATATAAAACTTGCCTTGAAACCATCCAAAATTGCCTACACGAAACCATCCAAAATAAAAAAGAACAGATGTTAACTCTGATATATCTTCTTGGTATTGGAACACGCTTTTACTGGAACGAGCTAAAAATAACAATTTGTCCGAATTCCATATATAACATAATCTTTATATGAAAAATTGTGAGGGAATGACATTATCAGCTCGCTCATTTGAATATTCCTAAGGACTGGTCAAGAAATGCTTTCCGAAAAAATGTGAAATTTAAAAATGTCATATCTTCCTTATTTCTTATCCGATTTTTGTCATTTTTGTATCATTCTGTAGGGAACATTGTTCTCTTTCTTTTGAAGTTCATCTATTTTGGAGTGGATTTCTTCTTTTATAAGGGATACACACCATCACTGACTATCGGACGGAAGCTTGGTAGTCTAGTGGATGTGACGCCTGTATGGCAATCCGAAGGTCATGGGTTCGAATATCCTACGTGGTTATGTATGTCGACGGTTTCATTATAGCTATTCTTTTTTTTTTAATCACTGTATAATCAGCGGGCATTTACATCAGTGGATGGAACTTTGTCAACCAATTACAGGCGGTTGTTCCTCATAATCATTGTATTAGGAGGTTTGATTATACCCCTGGCAGATTTAAACTCCACTGCTCACGTTTAACTCAAAATGAAGAACCCAGGTAATTCATTATCCGTCAGTTGTGAATATTTGATTGGTTTCAGATATGCTGATGATGGTAAAATCAATGATGATACCGGCTGGAAGGAAGGCTACGGAGTAAAACGCCCTGAAGATGAGACGGTATCAGACTTGTAGAAATGGTTTGAAGAGCGAAAAGCACGTATACACAGTCATCCTCCAAATTCCATTTCGTCCGTCGACATGTCACGTGCTTCCCTGTGATGCGGCTTTTATAGGCTTACCGTGACACGTTTTGTGGTGTTGTTGAACGATTTATTAAGTCGTTCATTCAAAAGGGGAACGGCAATACAGCAATCAACCTTCGGCCAAGGAGGTATCATACACTACCATGGCCTGTGACTGTAGAGCGCAGTATACGTGATACATAATATTAATGATTTAGTCACCACCACATACACACAGACAAAAACATGAAATACACTAAAATATATATATATTACATATATATATATATATATATATATATATATATATATATATAGATTCAAGGGATCAAATTGCAATCAAAGCTCAACTGTCCGATTCGAAGTCAACAAACCCGTTTTGCCAGATATCTCCTTCTCTTAATCCTCCTATAATTTTTTCTTCAATTCCATCTGTTTTTCAATATTTTTCTCCTTCAAATCAATTCTACGTCCCTTATTTCACAACGAATGAAATCACATTCTACAATACACGAGCCTTGCACCTATGGGGATTTGGACATCTTCGCGCATTCATCTCTGTGCTTTAAATAGCAAACACACCAAATGTCCATATAATATCAAACACGACAAAGTCATAACAGGAGTTCTCACCGTGAAACCATGCTTACTTTCCTGTCTATACTGTTTTCCGTTACTTGACCATGTTTTGTTTTGCAGATAAAAGTGCCGTTTGAGTTGATTTTTAAACGCCTGCGCTTTGTAAGTTAAAGGTGAACCCCGCAATACCGATCGGGGTACTGGCAGTCTGAACTACGAGAATTCTCTGATTATAAGGAAAACGGACAAACTAAATGACAATTTTATCAGTAAAATTTTCCCTGTAAAAGTTATGGAAAATTAATGTCTTTGTATTCGTGTTTGTGATCGTTATAAAGGGATTCGCCTCATAATTATGACTGATCAATATCAAGACCTGATTTCTCCAGAATGTTTGATCTTGTTCCGTGACAAATTAAGAAATTTGAACAAATTAATAAAAAAAAAAAATCCAAACAACAACAATTCAGCCAGACATGCGTTGATGTCTAAAAGAAACCCATGGCAATTCACATTTTTACGACGAAACAGACACCAGACTTTAAGCAAAGTCTCAACAAAGTCTATGATTGATTCAGAGGCATTATCATTTGAAAAGAGGTGGAACAGACTAAACAATGGGGATGAACAAGAAGTTGCACAAAACTGATGGGAGAAAATGATATTTTGAAGATGTTATATGACTGATAGAATTAGGTGACGGTAATCTCCATACGAGCAGAAATGTTGGCAGATATGGAAATACCGATCTTTTGAAAGGGACATAAATTTGAAAGAAGTCAAGTATACAAGCTATCATAGTACACTATAGGGTGCAACATTCAAGATTCGACATCGGTAAGATCTATACTAGGAGTGTTATCGGCCAAAGAACAGCCAGATTTTCCGGTCTTGAGTCAATTATTGGAGTGGAGTTTCCCCTCATGTCGCGGGGAGCCAGAGTGCGCTACTGTCGGCTGTACGTCACAAAGCTCCAGACTGATTTGCGGAGCCCAGTTATTGATTTGTAAAGCAAACCATCTGGATTTGTACGTGATCTTTCGGCAAACTTGTTACGCTGGTATCCGGACAGCGTAATGAGATTTGATTTCTTTCCTCCACTTATTCATTGATTGAAGCCACACGAGAGCTATCCCGCTTCCGTCGTCCAAGGACAGGTGAAAGATGCCTCATACACACACGTGAGTCATATTACCCTGGCTGACATTCATGTTTTCAATGTCATTTATTTATCCCCCCCCCCCCCACCCCGTGTTTTGTCAACCCCTGTGGCTTAGTCCAAACCTAGTTTGTGATGGGGGAGAATGACGCATCTACCCCTTGCTGTTAGCCTCGAATAAGATGCCGGGTGGGGAATATATAAAAGTTCAAGCCCTGTTTTTACAGACCATACCGCAACAACGTCCAGAGAACAATATTCCTCGCCTCGGGCAATATCATTAATACAACCGCAGAAGAGAGCGAAGGGTACCATTTAAACAAATCGAAAACCTTCTCCGGGTAGGTTTCTGCGAAGAGGGTAGGTCCACTGATGCGACTATACCCTGCCCACCAGGGCCAGCGTCGCCTATACCCTTATGGAACAAACACAGTGTTACCACAGTGTGTTCACATAGTTGAGTATGTGTAAACAATGTGTTAACCATGTGGTCACAGTGTTGTCACAGTGTGGCATTTGAGATCACATAGTGTACCACATAATTGGCATACCGAACACAGAGTGGCACACATATACCACAGTGTGGTATAGTGTTACGACAGTGTGTTCACATAGTTGACTATGTGTAAACAATGTGCTAATCATGTGGTCACACCGTTGTCACGGTGTGAGATTTGAGACCACATAGTGTACCACATTATTGGCATACTGAACACAGAGTGACACACATATACCACAGTGTGGTATATATCGAACTATGTGTAAGCCCTGTGTTCATAATGCTACCACAGTCTGGTATTTTAGTTGAAGTGTTTTACCACATAATTCCCACATAGATCACATACTGAACACACTGTGAATCATGTTTGACACAGTGTGGTATATTTTGAACTATGTGTAAACCCTATGTTGATAGTGTTGTCACACTGTGGGATTTCAGATCATTCATTTACCACATAATCCACACAGACTTGGCATACCGGACACTGTGACTTGTGCTTACCACAGTGTGGTATATATTGAACTATGTGTAAACCCTGTGCTCGGCGTTGTCACTTTGTGGGTTTCAGATTATTCGCCTGCATCATCTCCACATACTTGGCATACTGAACACACAGTGTGGTTTATTTATGTGTACTCCTGTGTCCATAATGTTGTTACACAGTGGGATTTCATATCATTGATTTAACACTATAATATCCACATACTAGATGTTAAGGAAGAAACACTACATTTTTATATTTTGAATAAATGAAAAATAATGAAAATTAACTTTCCTCAAATTTACACAGAAGGTAGCCGCTGAATAACGCACAATTTTGTTGTGTACTGTTTCAAAATATTGCAGGGAACAGCATACAACAAAATTGTATGCCTGTATTAGCTACCTAATGTGTAAATTCGCGGAAAGTTATATTTTCATGGGTTTTCAGTTATTCACAATCAAAAGCTCAAACTATTTTTTTAAATATCTAGTACTTTGACACACAATGACTCATGTTTACCGCATTGTGGTGTATATTGAACTTTGCTTTAGTATTGTCAGTAGGGGATTTCAGATCTTGTACTACCACATGGCATGGTAATCCTTGTAAAACCAGGCTATTTATGGTTTTGTGGGGGGGGGGGGGAGGAAGCATTTTACCAGTTTGATGAAATGTTTCAAATATTGTAGTTTATTAATAGATGTACATGTATGTATCAAATTAAAAGAATACACCTCATCACTGTACTCCCCAGAGATTCTTATCAAGTTTGTTCAGCCACTTTTAACTGGTCTGATTGTCCAATAAAGTAATAAACCAATAACTTAAAGCTGGACAATATACAACACCCTTTAAGTACATGGTAGTTGCAAATGTTATATACTTATTCATTTTCCTAATTTCAGTTGAAACCTTTCAAATTTCAAATTTCAAATACTGGCATGGAACAACAGTTTCATTTAATGTGAGAATATGATCTATACATATCATTTATCCAACCTTCAGATGAATAAATCATGCATTTAGTGTTTTGTTAAAACTGTTTACCGATGCATAACATCAAACACTAGAAATGATATAACACTAGGAATATCTATAGTTGTGGAAAGAGAACAAAAAGTGACATGTTATAACTTCCCTGTTTCTCTCATAAATCACATGCTTTCCTAAGATTTCACCAGGAGGTATTGCATACAATCTATTGGTCACATGTTTCACTACTCTGATGTGTACAGCATCAGCATGGCTCTCCCTGTCTCTATTCTTTACAAATGGGCCATCATGCTCTACATACTTAATGAGAGCAAATGCATCACTATCATCTTCCGAAACCACAAAATCATGTACAAATGTCACTTCATTGCCTGTTACTTGTACATAATGATTTATTCTGGTAGTGTGCCGAGAATATTCAGTAGTATGGATACAAACTGTGCTTACAACTGCTTTCTGGTACACTTTAATTACAGAAAAATGTCACAGGATATTCTTGTGGGGGTTTTTTTCGTGACATGCTATACCACATGACTGTCACAGGACAATACCACACAGCAGTACCACACAATAGTACCAACTGGATTATAAAAAAAGCAAAAAAGCAAAACAAAATGCATATTCCAGAATCTCATTAATAGGTGAGTTATGCTGCGAATTATGACAATTGATTTAAGCAGTACTTAACCTGTCCTATACTCCTACAGTATTACCTATCAAGTGGGAGTGCTGAGGTACAGAATGTGATATACTTCATGCGGTATTTCTGTGGTATTCCTGTGGTATTCCTGTGGTGACACTGTGGTATTCCTGTGGTAACACTGTGGTATTTCTGTGGTATTCCTGTGGTAGAGACTTTGCATAGCTCATGAATATTTATAAAAAGCAACCTAAATTTGAGAAAATTCATAAAATACTTCTAAATTCGAAGTATTTGTGGTGGGATTTCCTTTGAACTATTGTCTAATAATGTTATGTTATACCAATGTCATAAATTTTGCTTTGAAAAGGTAATTCCATATTCAATAACAGTGTTATCTACTCAGTAACCGTGCCTTCATGCATTACAAATATTGATATACCTAATGACTATGTGATATTTGATATGCTTGATGATTATGCGGTGACTGCCACATTGTACTGTGGTGGACTATGTGGTGACTGCCACAGTGTGGTAGACTATGTGGTGAATTCCATAGTGTGGAGGACTATGTGGTGACTACCACAGTGTGGTAGACTATGTGGTGAATACCATAGTGTGGTGGATTATGTGGTGGCTACCACAGTGTAATGGACTATGTGGTTATAACCCTGTGGTCATAATGTGTGACACTGTGGTTTAATTCACAGTGTTTTTAATATGTGTTTTGGACCATGTGGTAATGCTATGTTGCACAGTGTGGTGACGCTGTGTTTAACACCGTGGTAAATACACAGTGTTACCACATGTCCCAAAATCACATATTAAACACATATTAAACACATGTGTTCGACACTGTGTTACACACTGTGTTCCACACTGTGTTCGACACTGTGTGCCACACTGCGTTGCACACTGTGTTACATAGTGTGGTAAAACTGTGTTCTTTCCATAAGGGTATACTTGTACTTATACTAGATGGCTTGTGCACAGACAAAACGAGGTTGCAATCACTGATCTCAATAACTGCATAGAAATTAGAGGTTAGCCTACAATCCATACTGTGATGCAAGTGTCAATCCTTCTATGTCTGCAATGTTGCGCATGCGTGTTAAGTGTATCAAAGGGATGTTACCGCGGTTGCGTTCTAATAGAAGGGCTGTCGGGGTAATGTCGCGGTAACTTCAGGGTAATGTCGGGGTAATTATGCCCTTGCTGGCTCGGGTAGAATTTGGCAAAGGTTACTGCCACAACGTCGAGCAACATTTTACTGGGACCGTTTTAACAGGCAGGGTAAAATAAGATTACCCGGACGCTACCCGTACGTTGTCGCGGTGAAAGGCTCTGTTAAAAGCGGGGCTTGACTAACGAGGCCTCGATCACCCCATCTGCATTCGCCCCGTTACGACTAAGCATCACCAAAGTATATCAAGACAGAAGTATTCTGAGATAGGCAAACACTTAATGCAAGACATTTTTGAGATGAAAGGATTTAGACCTGAACATGAATATGGAGTATAATGCACAGACAACAGCTCCCATTATTAAATGAACGATTATCTCTCCGTATCAAAGCTTGTGTTTGTGACTGCACAATCTAGTTTTGAGCGAGGTAGCGAGCTCTTTTTACTATGTCATGCATTCTTCCCCATGCGCATAACTGGTCCACCCACGGGATTGGGAAAGAATTAGGCCCTAAACTCAAGAGTCCTAACGTCGACTTCGACTGTAGAGTGGCGCACGATAACAAGAGAACAATTTATTATGGGCACGCGGGGCACCCAGGGGCACCCAGGTGTTGTTGAAGTCGGTGTTGACAGCGCAGCGTGGAGACGATCATGCCATCGGATCGTCTGCCTAAATCAGTCGCGACAGGCCGACTGGCAGTATCGGCAGTCCCAGGTTGACAGGCTGATCAGCCTCATTCAATTAAGTTTTCTCGAACGCGCCGCGGTCTAAAAACAGCAACAACAACAACTAACCAGTGTGGGCTTGATAATCGTGACTTTGCCTTTCACGGGGTTTCTTGGAAGCCCTTCAGACTTGTCATATTGAAGCCAAGACCTAAGTCGATATGGTGTTTTCTTGATCCTGCACCCCTGCAGGGGTGTCAGTCTGGCAGCCGTGAAAGTGTTAATTATAGTTGGAGGACAAATCATGCTAAACCACCGGGTCCCTGGGCGGGATTAACAACTTCCTGTTATACAATGAATTCGATGATGCCTTTAGGGCATGTGTTCATATTTTGACCAGATTAAGGGGTACACAGAGTTTGTCTTATTGTTATTTACACGCTCTGACGGACCAATAAGGTACTAAAAGAAACTGATCAGGCGCAAGTAAAAGGAGAATTAGAGGTTTATTTCGTTTGTATAGACGTGTGATGAAACCAGCATGAGGCTGTTGAAAGCTACATTCATGAAAAGAAGTGATAAAAGGATCCATTAGACGTAATTTGATAGTTATATATAGTTATGCTAAATCAGTCATAATCAGTTAAAAACAAGTATTAAAGACACCCAGTCGCGAGGATACATGGACATATTTCAGCCGCGGGCGGCAGCACGTAAACTCGCTTCCGAAGTTGCTACGAAGCGAAATGTGTGTGTGCGCAAGACATCCCTAAAGCAATGTATCGCGCTATAGTATCTCGATTGCTCGCGATCGCTTGCTGAGCGCGGGACAGTACGTTTTGTGTAATGTGAGTGATGTTCGCATGAGCTAGTAGCTAGCTAGCTGCGTATACTTCGTACGACTACGCATTCTCTTCATCGTATCGTCGATCGTTGTCACTCGTCAACTATACTGTAATCATCAGATCAGATCAGATTAGTGAGTGCAGACCACATTATAATAGATAGGGTGGCCATCATGGACGATGACACATCGTCATGGGTAGCGGATATTACCGCCGAGTTGTCTATTCTGAACGCGGACGATTGGGTCGGAGACCCTGCCTGTATCATGTACTTGCCCTGGCGTGTGTACATAAATTCAGGACGGGGAAGCGACTGTGCCCGTGCAGGGCCAACGGCCAACGGCCACAGTTGCACTGCACATTTATGCAGTATTTTTGCACTCTTCATTGTTTTACTAACTAATATGAAGAAGGTGAGCGTTGTATCACCTGCCTGGAATATACTATATGTAGGAAGCAATGCCGAAACCCTTTCATTTGACTAGGTAAACTCACAGTTATAGTTCTGTCAGCTTAGCCTGGTGTGAATAATCTTTAAAAAAAAAAGACACACACACACACAAAGTGAACATTAAAACTCATAGATAAGTACATGACAAATAAGATGTAATGCCTTCTTCAGACAGGAGCATAAAGAAATTATTGTCTATCTCCCTCTTACACAAACAAACAGAACACTATTGTCTCAACAATACAGTGTGAAGGATAACCATTATAAATAAACCTATCACAGGTATCAGTATTTGAGGTTATGTGTGAAAAATGCCCTACAAATTAATGAAAATCGCGGACAGTAGACCTTTGTCCATAGTCAACTCAGTGTAACATCGCAAAGCCACTGTAATGGGTTAGCTTTCTACCAAACACTGATTAAAATACCAATCAGAGGCGTACCTTTGATCAACAAATAAGGGATGTGCCACGGATACCAATTAATCGTACTTGATGAAGCTCATACCTGTACATATTAGCATGTTACAAACTGATAGGTTCATATTGCCCCTTGACCTATGACCAATATCTGTATTAGAATTAAAACAATGGATTCTTATGAACTGTTGTTCATCAACAACTTCCACACCAATCAACATCCCTATTAGACACTCCTATATGAAGATGTGAAGGTAAATAAAACTGTAACTTTCACGTACAAGGGTATTGTACGTACACTACTGAATAACTCTGTAGTTACTACCACTGACCTGACACTGTCGGTGTAACCAAACTTTAACGAATTTCAATTGTAAAGGATCAATTTTTTTTTCTTCAGAATTTACATTTCAACATACTTGTAGAAATTCACATGAAAAGATGTACACTTCACTGGATCACTTGAATTTGGTTTCAAATTATTGGACCAAATGCATTGGAAGTTTGACTATAAATGCAACATAGATGCCTGAAACTTTTGCCAAGCTTATGAAAATTACAATCTTTATCAAAATTCCTTAACCAAACTTAAAATGTAGGGCCCCTAAATATGATGAAAGAGGAGACTTTGCTATACAGTTAAATCAATGGGGACAAACAGTATTTGAATCGCAGCCATGAAATCTGGCTATGCAAATTTAACCTGGATTGTTGACGCTAGCTGCTCAGGAAAGTGACCTCTCTGTATCTATCTAGATTCTACATTTGCACATGAAATACTTTAAATTCTCAAAACTGTGATGACAAAAAACTTACCACTACTTGCGATTCCCTGACTAATGACATTTGCTGCCTACTGCTGGGTCAGTTTTTAAGAAGCGATAAACTGACCCAGCAAATGTCATTTCGATTACGGCGTTATCATAATTTGACATAAATGAGAACTTAGAGAAGTTTTTCGCGGAATTATACATAGAAAAATAGGCCTACTTGTCGATGAAATGCAAAGGCCCTAGCAGTTAAAGATAGATTAGAAAAAGTCATTCCACTTCAATCATTGATTCATGTAATAGACTTCTAACGTTACTTACACATCATCTGGATCTGGATTCCTTGAAGTTGTTGACTTGGTCAGCTGGGGTTGCTTGATTGGCGTAAGCCGTGGCATTGCATGCCGTAACACGAATTTGCACATTCTAAATTCCTGCAAAACTGTTCATGCAACTCCAGCAAGAGGAAAGCAAATTTTTCATCGGCACGCTGACGCTGAAGCTTCCCCCTCTGCCACTGGTCTCTTACTTGTCCTAAGCAGGGAGGTGAGAGGAAACCTCCCTGTCCTAAGCATGCTAAGAACACGTCTCTCTGCGTTCTCCACTCGTCGATAGCGTCAAACAAGTAGATACGTTTTACTCGAGTTGGACGGCTGTTTTGATCTCCATTGTGAGGTTTCATTACTAAACCAAAGCCAAGGCTAATCCGAAACAGTACACGCATACCACACACATTATTGATATTGACATACCGGTACCGACGACTTTATACCAACTTTGTTATGTTCCGATCCGGCCCAACATACTGTAACACAGCTGACGCAGCAGACAATTGCCAATCAGATCAAAACAACCCGCCATATGGCCATGAGCATTGCAACTTGCTATACATGAAGTTTAGAGTTTTAATATTTCTTCATCAAAGCATATTTATAAATACCAAATATTAAACAAAGTAATATATGAATGATTTAAAATATTGTTATATAATATTTTCAGACATTTTAAAATATTATTGCTTAGATTGCTGAAATTGGCACCATAGTGCAAATAAACAGAGACTGCAGCCAGATACGTACGTACGTACGCCACACAGCTCTACTGTTGTGTCGCGACGGGGACCCGTAGGAGAGATTTTCATGCACATGGCTGTTGTGCGGTTTTGTGCGTGCACCCATTCGGCCCCATTCGGTAGGTATTCGGGCGTCCATGTTGAAATTACAGTGGACGGCTCGCACGGCTCTCGTGCCCCATCTGGTTTTCGCTGGTGCGCTGCGTAGCGTCGTGTTCGGCATTCGGTACGTACGGGGGTACAATAACGGGAGGAGCAGCTTGTCGTGCTTTTCTACTGAGCTGCGAATCGCCTGCGACGACCGATTGCCTTTAAAGGCAGCCGATCGCCATCCCTAATGGTACGTAAACTCCGAACGACCGAAGTTTGTGTAATGCTACCACCGAGACAAGTTTTAGTGTATGTGTGTGCGTGTGTGTGTACGCATCATACACAAACATTGTCACCGCGAGCTGCGGTGATTGGAGGAGAGAGGCCAGAAGACGCTGCGGCGTGTGTGTGTGTGTGTGTGTGTGTGCGTGTGTGTGTACGCATCATACACAAATATTGTCACCGCGAGCTGCGGTGATTGGAGGAGAGAGGCCAAAAGACGTGTGGCTCTTTTGGCCTCTCTTCATGCGCATGCGCACTGAGAGTGTGCGTCCATTCGGAAGCTCTCGGGACAGCCATTTTGGGTTAGGAGATAAGCACAGGGAGCTCTCTTGTAGCCTACCGTATTTTCGCTGACCCATTGAGCCAGCGCTATTCTCATTCGAGGGTCACTACATATGATACAGAATGGGGGAGGCAGCGTGTTGCGTTCGTCTCCGTGCCGCACAAACCACTCGCCACGACCGAGTGTCTTTAAAAAGGCCAAAAATTCTCAATACAACAGAGACGTATTCAACGGCAGGGCCTGGCTTAAAGTTACAGTTCGTATGCATTTAGGGTAGGCTGTTTGCTCAGTCTTCACATTCTGTGGGATGTAATGAGCGTTATAGGGCTCACACGGGTAAATAATTCCCCATAGAGACGTGTGTTAAAATTCAAAATTCAAAAAAAATCATGTAAAATAGATGGGAGAAATTAGGTGTTTCATCTTCACTAACCTGGATAAGTGAGCTATACCCTGTCATCTATCAAATTTCCGAGGCGGCCGGGTTCTTCAGCTCAAACTCTGTCCAAGGGTCCGCAAAGCCAGACTACGAGTTCTTTTCACTAAAAAAAATCACCTATTTTCTGTACATGCACCCAATGAAATATAGTCCCTTCAAATTCCATGAGAAAAGCTTTCATCTTCAAACCAGAATGCAATTTGTAGAGGAATTCATACTCAGTATATCTGCAGCTATTCAATTTTTAGATATGCCAAACTGCATTATTGATTTTTAATTATTTTTTTTCTTCATTTATTTTGGTATCTTTGGTACGAATTTGTGAAGGGGTCTAGGACATTCCATTTTATTTACAGGTGTGAGCCCTATAGACATTCGAGAAACAAACGCATGAACAAGGTACGCATGGATTATAGATCTCACTCCTCATTTCAAAGTGAGAGAAAAAGAATCCACAGAGACAACATGGGTAATTCGAGACAAAATTGGTGCATGGTTGTGTTTGATAGAAGAGGGCATCTTACGGTTAGAGGGATCGAACTCGGACGGTACGCCAAAGAAGGCTATAAATGACTTGCTTTCGAATAGATCCAAGAAAACTTGAGGGGAAATTCAAAGAATACATGTACATATTCAATCTCCTCACAGCGACAGCGGGTAGGAATTGACAAAAAAAAATGATGAAACTTGAAAAATGGAGCTACATGCTTGAACTTAGCTTAGGGACACAATACACTTTTTTCAGTCTAGACATAGATAATGGAGGGGTTAGTAGAAAAGAGCAAGTCGAACTTTTAAAGCTTCAAAGCGATTAGGATTCGGTCCACTTGTTGTCATGTATAGTTAAATCACAAGTCATTAGAGTCCGTCGGCAACTCAAAGCACATTAGATCATTAAAAGCACCTCCCCGTCAAAAGTGAGGGGATGTGACGTGAGGGCATCATCTATTGTGATGATTATTCGTATAAATTCTCGCCTCGCGGTTAAAGCCACCTCATCAACGGTTGAAAAGGGGGTAATAATCGACATTGCCGGAAGGGTGATGCGACTTAACGACCCTCCAATTCTCTCTTCGTGACTTCACGATTCATTCATTTTCTCTTTTCTTTTCTTTTTTTTTGGGGGGGGGGGGGGAGGGGGGAATCTAGATTCTGCACGTCGATTCCATATCAGCCGCAAGCATCAAATCACGTTCGGACGCAAAGACTCACAGAACGTGCAGAAATTTTTGGAGGCAAAGCGCGATTCCCTCTTCGTCCGATATCATGCTCACTGGGTACGCTGCATTCTCTGGCGTCTGGGGCCTTTCGTTCATAGTGTAGATTTATATGAATATCTCATAAACGGCTGGCGATGAATAAATGACAAGATGACATCTTTCCGACCTCAAAGATGTAACTTCTTGAATAAATTCTTCCACTCTAGCTGCGATAGCCATAAGATGATACACGTACAATACTATTTTTAGAATATCATCTATGGTGAAGATAATGATACATTATAATGATAATGATTGCTCATAGCTTTAATCCTATAAATAACCGTTTTCATCACTACTTCTAACGTTACCAGTATAATAACACCTTTAATTTTTATCATCATCTCATGTGTGCATAACGGATTCATTTTTGAATTGATTATAAACCAGAGTAAATCAATAGAATTACAATGTCAAGGATTTTGACGTGGTGCACAAAGCCATAGCCACCGAAGTCTGCCTTAAGAAACCCGACTACACTCCATGCATTTTCTTTCTTTCTTTCTTTTTTTTTTCTCTCCTCAGGCAAAAGGGAGAGAGAGAAAAAAATGAAATAATTGAATTCTTCCACCTGACATGGAATGAGGTCTAACTCGGCGGGAGAAATCTTTCATGTTCATGTTTACCCCGCATTGTTGGTGGCACGGAAACCTCGGAACGGCACTGGCAAAGCAAACAGCGAAGCTGAAACCAGAAAATACGACAAATCTTTCGCAAACAGTCGACTGATCTTTCCTTCTTTCCTTCTTTCTCTCTATCTGTCTCTCTTTTCCCTCTCTCTCTTGTTGTGTCGTTGATTCATCCTCTAAGCTTCTTGACAGAGTGCCTTGAACTTTCGAGACGCGACTCCAGAAAACTGACCCCTTGTTACGAGTGTCCTCCTTTGAGGTAACGTCTTGGAATTGACAGTTGCGGGGCGCAGACAGTCATGTCCGTCCAGCATACAACACTGTATTCAACATTATCAGTTTTTTTACGATCCTGGGAATTCTACAGTTCTCAGGGCTGAGGAAGAAGCGAGCTGTAAACCATGCAGACGTGAGTGATACTTTTATAAGGAACATTGAATTATAATTCTCCCCGTTTTCCCCTTCTCTCTATAATTGAAGACCTGAATATAAGAACGACCCAAGTCCAATTTTTGGCCAAATTCAGTTTGACATGGGAAATTGTAGCTTATGCATGGACTCATCTTGTGTATAAATGATAAATCCTAATTACCCCCGGAAGTGCCTGAAATGAATGAGTGAAATCTTATATGAATGTAAGAATGACCCAAGTCGAGGATTTAGGTCATTTTCATATTCATATTACAGCGCCCTCTCTCATCGCTTCTCTCATCTCATATAGCAGCCTATCCTGTATGTGATTCAAAGAACGACCCAAGTCCATCACACAAAATGGCCTCTCCACAATTAATGTAAATGTTAATTGTCAATTGTCATATGATCTAATTTGTATATACAATGTTGCCTTCCCATCACAGTTAAATAGAATATTATTGGACAAATAAAAAAGATATAAAGTTTTTTTAAGTTTACTCGAAATGGCCTTCCATGGACTTGGGTCGTTCTTATATTCAGATATTCAATTACATAATAGATACGTTAATCATACCACTGTTTCTTTGTGTAGATATTAACTTCTACGTCTTTGTGTACATGTTAACTTAGTTAAGATCATTAAGATAGACTAATGGCATAGAAGAGTAAGAGGATGGTGTGGGAGGGAACATATTGACAGAGCGAGATAGAAGAGAACTAGTGTTTCTACAGAAAGTAGGCCTATAATGGGTATAGTTTCACTGCATATACACATGTCGAGTTTTGAGCTAGTTACTTTTTAATGATCAAATTTACTATCCCCTTACGCTAGTCGTGGGTTTATTTCTTTTAATGATCTCAAGATATGTAATTAATAAGCAAAGTGTTTGTTACCATTCTTTTTCACTACAGTTACTGTGGACCATCATTAATGTGGATACTCTGCTATGTGTATGATTGTTAGGCAGCAGTTTGCACACTTTGAAATGTAAATTCGAGTGACTTTAGTGATGTATATGGAGAACTCCGCAATCGTGTTTTCTTGTACAACACAATGTAAAGTAAAAATGATTTCTAAATTTGAGGCAACCCATTTTGTCTCTTGCCAACATTAAAAGGACAACAACTTAATCTCACTTTAGCTATTTACCTGAAATCCAGAGCAGCCCCGTAGTTAATGCAGTACGATATAAATAAAAATTAGGGATATTCAAAATGCCCTTTACTACTGCGAATGCCCTTTACTACTCAGACTGAGCAGCTATTCAAAGGACATGAAAAAAAGATCTAGGTATTCAAACAAAAAAGCGATGGATATACAGTAATAGTATGCATGCACAGCAATGATAATTCCTGTATAGCAGTCCGAGATTTCACTTACCAACACGTTACGAGGGTTGGGGTTGCTCTCTGGATGACTGAACAAAGCCCGTAACATCCGAAGCATATCAAAATCGAAAACAAAATTTGCTTAAATCGCGATTAAAAAAAAGACATACAAAACAAAAGTAGACTCTTTGTTCCAAATCGCTCTTCCAGTGTTACTACAGTGATCTACTAGTTTAGACCAGTAGAGCGATCTATCTCTCGCAAACGCCGAGATCTAAATGGTTATTTGAAAGAGATGATTCCCGAGGCACCCCTTTTCACTCCAATTTTGTGTATGGACGTGCTGGCGACGCGTCGGAGCGTGTTCTTAATGTACACAGCTCACACCACAGAGATTTTATGCTAGATTCTCTTTGGCTCACTCTTCTTTATACTCTATTCCCAGGTGATCAGACGGAAAAACATAGAATTTCGTCTGCAATGAGTGAGACCAAACTTCTTTGCGCGCCCACAGAAAATATTCTAGATTTCTTTTCAATTTCTGAAGAATACCAAAATTTGCGATATGGTGTGAAAGAGAGACGCAGACAAAATGTATGCGTGTGTGTGTGTGAGAGAGGGAGAGAAAGAGAGAAAGAAAGAAAGAAAGAAAGAGAGAGAGAGAGAGAGAGAGAGAGAAGAGAAAGAAAGTAAACATGTTTCCTAGATTTTTTTTTTCTGTCATTCAGTAGAATGAAGGTGAGTGCACTTTGATTTCGATTTGTGAGTGAAAGAGAGCTGTGTTATCCATTGTGAGGACAAGGGTCGGCGGGAGTATCAGAGTTCATGGTAGGTTGACGTCATACAGGATGAACTTTGTGAAGTACTTCGGTTATTTTTCGATGTCCTGATATCCCAAGTCACTTTTTAATCAAAGAAATCCAAGATGCAGTATATACCTACACACCAGCTAAACAAAAACAAGCACCTGTTATATATTTGCAGTGTTGTCAAGTTCAAGTTTTATTTAGTATTTCCACTTTTTCAGTGATGGGATTACAAAATGATTGACAGTAAAACAAGAGTACAAAATATATACAACCATATCTTTTGATTGGAGAAGAAAGAAAAAAAAACATACTTAACACAAATGTAAATGGTCATTATCATCTGAGGATATCACAAGTAAATGTCAGAAATATGATGGGGCCTACATACAAGCAATGATGCTTGTAATACTGTAGGTTCCCGAATTCATAGGCGAGGAATTATACGGAGAACGGATATGTTCATCTTGACCAACTAAAATTTTACCCAAATCGCCTGATGAAACGTAAATTCGTAACTTCAGACAAAAGTGCAAAAGTGTGACACTGCGTATGCCATTGAATTGTGATACGCTTTAGCCAGTCAAAATGACTCAAAAACGAGAAAACATGAATAATATCATTTTAGTATGATATCTTGAAATATTATTAAACTAAAACATTATCACTTATAGTATATTTTCACCCTTTCATAATTGAATATAACCTAGGGTAGTATTCTGCTTATGTAAGATAGTCAGGGGGATGTTACGATATCATTCATCCCATATCAATGTAAAAGCCAAAATCATAACAACCGCCTTTATGCCTTTAATACCCAGCGACACAGGATGAAGGACTCACTACCAAACTTCTCACTCTCATAATATGCTTTAGTTTCGGTACACCTGTACTCTACTTAAATAGATCGTTGTTAATGTGGAGAGTACTGTCATTTACTGCAAATCAGACCATTTCAATGTTAATTTGGTGCTTTTTCCTGGGAAGCGGCGATTTCTTTCTGTTCAGTTTGTTCAATCACTTTACCTTGATGTAATGGTCCATTGTCCGAATCTGGAAGAGGTGTTTTCTTTCTGTTCAATTTTTCAATCGCTTTGCCATGGTGTTATTGTCCATTGTCCAGATCTTAAAGGGATAGTACAGTATTGGTGGAGATGAGAATTGGACTTTTAACTTTTTGTGAGATACCTAGAAAACACTTATGAAATAGTTCAGAGCATACCATTTTAAGAGGAATTCAAAGTTTATTTGATGAAAATCGGGTTTGGAATGACTGAAACATCCAAAAACAAAGTAAAACAAAGCGATCGTGATAAAGTGTGGGTCCCAAACTTATTAGAATCACTCTGTTTTGGATATCTCAGCTATTTCAAAACCAATTTTCATCAAATAAACCTTGAATTCCTCATGGAATTACATGCTCTTTCACATTTCATAAGAGGTTTCTCATTATCTCACCAAAAAATGTTAGAAACCTGAAATTAGGTCTCAACCAAAACTATACGATCCCTTTAATATCAAAGCAGGCCTTGGTATCCCAAAGTGCCTGACATAAAGCATAGAACCTAGGAGGTGATAGACCACATACTTCTGCCTATGTATTCTTAGGCACCTCATTTCCCCTCTATCCAGAATTGTTGCCAGTATAAATGCTGATCAAATATTTGTTGTGTTATAAAAGTTATAATGAGGTTTGCTTTGTTGAAGAAAGCACTCCATGCATCCTTTGAAGATACGGTAACTTTGTGGAATGTTGAGACTATTTGGGATACCTATAGATATAAAAGTATGCCTAGAATTTTTATTCTATTTCAATAGGCCTATAACTTTTTTTTTTAAATTTCAATATAAATTTTTGGGGTTCAAATGTTTGTCCGTATTACCACTAAAGGGCAATCTCTCGTTCGTTGCTTCATATCTAACCTTCACTTGTTTGTTAGTTGTCTGTGTGTTTTGTTTTATTTCGTTGTTGGTTCGTTGTTGTTGTTGCTGTTGTTGTTGTTGTTGTTGTTGTTGTTGTTGTTGTTGTTGTTGTTGTTGTTGTTTGTTGTTTTTGATGGGAAGGGGGTGGGGACCGGAGGAAGGGCCTCAGAAAGCTGCGAATAAAAAGACATCAGATCAATGCTAGAAAATAAGCAACTATTTGGCCATTTGTTGTCGGAGGAAGCAAAGGTAAAAATCATACTGCTGGAAGGTCAGTTAGCACAGTGCGCTCACTGTCTTGCGCGAGGATAAACTAGTGTAGCTACAAAGTGCTCATGCACAAAATACGTTTTCATTCTACTCCTTGCAATTTCTTTCTAATGCCTCGTTGTCCTTTCTATAGACATGATAGTGTCCTCGTTCACGCAGTGATATAAGGTCAAACGAGACCGCCAGATGACATAACTGTACCAGAAAAAACGAAACAAAACAAAACAAAACACACACACACACACACACACCAAGATATAAGCAGGCACTTCCGCTTGAACTGCACAACATGTTCGATCTCGTATAAGTGCGTCGGGGGAAAATAATTTCGAGTGATTCTTGCATTCATCCATTCATTTAATTTCATTTGATTTCTAACAAAAGTATGAAGCACAATATGGCATTTGCATATATATATACAAAATCAGTGGAGCTCTTTTTTTTTCAATAAAGGGAGTGCAATTATGATAGACCAACTGTAACCAGGGAGGCGAGACGAAGTCACCTCCCTGCTGTAACTCGAGGAAAAATTGTCGGAAATGGAGGGAACAATTGAGAAGCCCAGATTGTAGAATGCAGTCCCCTCATGAGCATTATTTCATTCAGTGAAGTAGCGAAATACAAGAAATCCATCGAAGTTATTCCTTTTAAGCGTGACAGATTTATATTTATCGCCATTCTCCCATTTGGAATGGGGAGAAGAAAGAAAACCCATGAAAAGCTTAGTATCCATAATGTCAGACAAGCTGATAATGCAAATGGATTTACGACTATAAAAGAAGTAGCGAAACCCCGCTGGCGACAATTTATATCGTCTTTGTTTATGAAACTATCACGCCACAGCAACAGATCATTTGAAAGCGGAGGTTATAGGCATCAAAACCACCCAAAAAATTGGAGGAAGTCGGAATAGGGTGGAAAGGATAATATTTTATTTTGCAGTAATCTGTAAATAGAATCTGCGGGATTCCAGTCTTTTAGATATGAGTAAAAAAAAAAAATCGTCGGTATCTTCGGCGAGATAAAAAGAAGATTCCTCTTTTTAGTTTTGCTGTCAGGTGGCTATTGAAAAGCCGACATGTCGGGGCGTATAATCTGGTATGACAAATGTCTACATTATGGGGCCCCACGAGGGGCATTGAGATCGTTGTTCGGTTAACCTCGAATCAAGTGGATGCCGGTATATCCCCCACCACCCCCCCCCCCCTCTCTCTCTCTCCCTCTCTCTCTTGTTTTTATAGTTGAGAGCAACTCATCGTCATTATTATCATCGTTTGAATAGTATATCTGTGGTTAGATCACGGAGTAGGCCTATGGTTTTTTTTTCCACATTTCATGAGAAAGAGAGTAGAGTTAGGTTGAAAAAAAAAATCCTTCATTTAACTATCATCTTTGTGACGATATATACCACCAAAGAAGAAGGGGTTGTAGTTGCTAATTGGGTAGACCCCGAATTAGAATTTCACTTTACGTCAAGCTTTATATAATAGTATCAATGGTATCTGAACAAGAAGCCTGCATCTTTTTCCCTTTTTTTCCCGTGATTTTACCATCCCCACTAAGACAATATAGATAATGAAATCCATTTAGCCTACGCTGCTTCCATTTTTAAAGGGATGGTACAGTTTTGGTTGAGATAGGGGAATCAGATTTTGATTTGTTTGCGAAATAACTGGAAACCATTTATGAAATATCATAGAGCATACAATGCCAAGAGAGATTCAAAATTAAGTTCATAAAAATCAGGGGGGGGGGGCATGAAAAACTACATGAAATGAAATGAAATGAAATTGAATTGAATCAAATGCCTAAACCCTTCAAAGTTCGTAGAATTTCCAGTGGAGTGTGAGAAGGCTGTATGCACAAGGACAATAGAGGGCGGAATGTGTCAATCAGGTGAAACGACATTGCCTCCCAGAGGAAGTGTAATTGCCGAATACAACTCGGCAAGGCCATCACTTCAGACGAGAAGGCAATAAATAGTTCAATATCCCCCATACGCCGAACTTTCGTCGACCCTTCATTTCGTCACTTGAACATGCAATCTGAACAAATACATCCGACGAATGCAGTTTATTGATGAATTTGGCTGTTTATTAACTAATGTATCAGACCTATACCTGTTAACATCAGAACTGTGTGCATCATGAATTTGCCTTGACTCGCAAAATGCGACACCCAGAGAGGTTGTATATAGAGAGTTATCGATTCAACTGTATTCTGTATTCACTACTACTGTATTGTAATTGTCAACATTACCATTGCCGTCATGATAAGTATGATTTCTCTAGTAGTAGTAGTAGTAGTAGTAGTAGTAGTAGTAGTAGTAGAAGTAGTAGTAGTATCGATGTGATATTAAAATGATAAGAATAGAATAATGACAATAATAAAAAAAGTAATGCTGATAATGAAGGCGTAATTAGTACCATTATCTTTGTCCTCGTTATGGATAACATAATATTCAACACGGAAATGGGATGATTATCGTTAATAGTAGGAAAACTCAAACTTAGGTTAGCCATTCTAATGTCAGCAGTCAGCAAACAAACATATCAAGCAACAAAAAGAGTATTTAAGAAATAAAAAAAAACCCACAAGAAATACGCAAAACACGAAACCGTTGGTAGACACTGCGCCGTATGATTTCTAGCATTTTGCGTTTAATATAACTTTCAGAAATATCATTGTAGTACTTCGGATTGCCACATTATAAATACGATAAGATTCAATTCAAGGTGCGCACCATTTACGACTTCTTAACAGATGTTTTGCCTCTGTAGTAGTCCACATAGCATTGGTTACTATTCCCAACGTGTTAGCCATTATATCTGTAAAATATCACATGAACGTGTGGCATATGAATCTAATTAAAGAGGAAAAAATTACATATATATACTTCTCTTCTTGGTAATAATGTAATACTTAGAAATCACTTGTGTATGATAAACTGGGAGAAAGAAAACAACTTGCAAAACTTACTGTCATGAAAAGAAAACTTGATGAAAACGTAATAAAAGCGTCTGTTGTTTAATTCGTTCAACAAGAAGACGCTGTGCATTATACGGAAGACGTGTGCGCAACACAAAGTTGTGACGTAAGCACTGTTTTTTTTTTTTGCACATTTGAATAAAATTTACATCAATTACTTACCTCATCTATCTCACCATTACAACATCTAATGGTTTTTTTTTTTTCTTTATAAATTTTAAGGCTTCTGAGTTGGTACAGCGGCTGTCTGTTCGAAATCATGTAGAACGTCTCATTTTTTTTTTCTTTTTAAATTTAGCTCAATACAAGTTAAGCGCCTCAATATAGGAACACGCTTGGATTACCGTATAGGCCTATAGGACCGCTTGCCTAGCGACTACTGAGTATTAGTAGAGCCCGCTTATTTACGATCGATAAAGCCGATATTCTGTGTGTATAAGGCTCCTACGGTGAGAGGTAGGCCCCTACGAATTCCTTGAAACACCAAATTTTGTTTTGCAGATATACAACGTACATTCTAATATAAATACGACGAAATGATATAAAAGAGGAATGTATGCACTATAGAGCCTACAGTGGTGACAATAATTATTCTCACACCAGAACTGATTTATAAGTAGTGACGGTAAACACACCCCCTTGGCAAGAAAACAACTCCTTTTTATTTTCCTAAAAGTCGTTTGGAAACCTTAATTCTACGCCAGAAGTGAGTTGATAGACGCACCCTACGACGGACGCGCAGACGCGAAAGTCATCCTCCTTTCTGTAAATGCAGGCAAACCATTCCGCACTTACTACGTGGTTGGAATGTGTAAATGAGAAAACAATAAAGATACACCCAAAAGATTCTGGCGACAGAGCGTACAATATATAGAACAATCAGGTTTTGATTTCCTTGATACCAGAATGAATTGAACATTTAACAGTGCGACAACATTAACTAAGATAAGTTTTCAGTGAATTCTGTCGAGCAAAACGCTGCACATGACTGAATTACAAGCGCCAAAACTTTCAATACTCATCATATTTTTCGAAAAGAAACAAATGTAATACATTCATTACTATACACTTCACTGATACAGTAAGTTTATCCCGTCAATGACGTTTCACACACCCACGTGGAAAAGTGCACTTGTGAACAGAAATCAATTTCAACTAGGCCTACTTGTATTTGAATAAATACTACACAAGTTCAACAATGACATTTCGTGCATAAGAGTAAAACCGTTTTCATGGACTTAAATTCATTTTGAAATAGTTGCTTGAAAAAAAAAGTAACTAGACAGGTATTTTAACATGAGTTACATATGGCAGCTAAGCACATTGAATTTGAACAACGCTTCCCAATCATTCGCACTTTTTAATGATAAAAGCAAAGTGAAAAGCAACAACAGTACTGCATGCGTACGATCAAAGACTCAGGAAAAACGGTTTGATTACCGCTTTCAATAATTACATGTACTTAAGTTATTTCAAATTTCTAGATCATCTATAATTGCACTAATATTGGCAAATGGCTCAACAAACTTACAATGCAACATAATGAAAACTCTTGTCCGTGTTATAAAGAATGTTATTAGTCAACAAACAGAACAAAGGAATGAGCATCTCACCTAACAAGCAAAATATTACGTAGTATATCCAGTTAGGATCAATCTTTACACACTATTAAAAGAAAACACACGTATACTATAAACTGACAAGTGAAAATATATCACTTGTAAAACACACAAAGATATTACAGCTTCGGTTCATTGCACCAATGTGAACGTTGAACTTGCTACAATCAAGTATATTTTGTTCATTCATAAATTATCTCTAGGTCATAGGTATGGACATGATATCATTTGAGTTGATATTCTGACAATGAATCTGTATGAGATTATGGTAAACACACACAAAATTAATAAAAACGCCAACTCACAGTCACGACTGCTGCATTGCCTAAAAATAATACTCCTACTTTTGTAGCGTTCACACTCAGGGAACAGGCACTCTGGTGTGTTCAAATTTTGAATAATCATAAAGATGTTGGCCATGTTTTTAAGAAGTCGAATGTCACTTCTAACTTGTAATAGTTGCTTGCCTAGTTACTTTGTCATTCTCCGTTGAAACACGATCTTCCCGAAATTTGAAAGATTCTTGTGTGCCGGTATTCCTCTCTCCGGAAACACTTTAATCGATCATAATGACCTAACCCTCGGATTTGAGAAGGAAAAGTTGAACCAAATGTTGGCTTATTCATACGACCAGGTTAGATTTTTTTCGTTTCTTGATAAACAGAAGACTATCACTTTGTAACGGTTGTGTTTCGTATAGCGTTGTCATGACAAACTTTCAATTTTGGCTAGGTCACGCTCAAACGCAGCACATACATGTATTAGCTATCATCTATAGCTACTGAGCTTTTCACATTTGCGAATCAATAAACTCTCTGTTCAGAGAGTCCTTTGATTGGCCGCTTTACAGGAGAGAAATTTCTTCGCCCTTCTCCTTGTATTCATGTTCCCCTTCTACTTTTCATTTCTATAATTCTTTGCCTTCTGGCTTCATTTTTCTTTTTTTTCCTTCCAGTTATGGCTCTTCCAGCAGCCACCTCTTCATCCTCCTCCTCTTCCACCTCCTCCTCCTCCTCTTCCTCCTCCTCCTCCTCTTCCTCCTTTTCCTTCTTTAGTCTCCTCCTTCTCCTCCTCTTCCTCCTCCTCCTTTGTTTGCTTCAGTATCTTCTTCTCTGCCGCTATTCAACTTCATCCTCCTCCTCTTCCACCTCCCCCTCCTCCTCTTCCTCCTCCTCCTCCTCTTCCTCTTCCTCCTTCTACTCGTCCTCCTCCTCTTCTCCTAACTTCTAACTTCTTTTCTTTTCGACCAGCTAATCTCCTTCGTGAAATAAAATCAGAGCTGATCATGTGTGCTTAAATTAAGCCAATAGATCTTCAATATAATTATCTCAGGCAGTAAACCAGTAGGGTATTTACAGGCAATAAATAAAAACAGACTTATCTATCATTGATTCTAAGCCAAGTACTGTCTGCACGTCTTTAATAGCGCCCATCTTCAGGATCTTCACATCACTCATCAACGGACACGCCATCAAGAATGATAATAATCAGTGTAGTTTACGGCGAAAAATATCTCCATGTATGAAGGGGTCTTTCAGAAATACCGTAAAATCAAAAAAAGGAATAAATTATAATAGTTTGTAGCCTATGCTGAACAACTTTGTAAGTTGTACATTTTTTTTTCATAAAAGAGTATTAATCGCCACGAACACGAATACATATCACATGAATTATAGATGACATCACCTCACGGATATCAAATTTGTTTCAAACTCGCTTGCACACAGGCATTCACTATCATAACAGTTTGTATCATGACTTCTAGTAAGGTAATTGGAGGTCGAGTTATTTTAGAGGTGTATAGATGTAGCCCTGTTGATTTTTTAGAGTTACTAAATTACTGACAGACAATATAATTTTTTTAATGATAACCATCTAAATGATGGAGTCGAGTTCCACTTTAAAGGTCCGTCTTTTTGTGTGAAAAGGATGTTGAATGCAGAAACCGCTACCGTAGAAGCGTACCACTGCGGTTGAAGTAATAGCTGAACTGCCACTTTTGTTTCATACTGCCGTCACAGTGATGTAGTATCACGCGAGTTCCGTCCGGATGAACATCCAGACATCTAAATGATGGAGTCGAGTTCCACTTTAAAGGTCCGTCTTTTTGTGTGAAAAGGATGTTGAATGCAGAAACCGCTACGGTAGAAGCGTACCACTGCGGTTGAAGTAATAGCTGAACTGCCACTTTTGTTTCATACTGCCGTCACAGTGATGTAGTATCACGCGAGTTCCGTCCGGATGAACATCCAGACACTTTCCCGTGGATAGGTCCATCATTGTCTGACCCTGTGACAGGGAAAGCAAGGTGTAGGTCAGAGGTCAGGGGTCACACATTATATTTCATTCATGAAAACAAAAATCAATGTTCTTCTGGCATACATTCTTTTTTGGGAGGGGGCATAATTCTGACTACGGTTTTACTGCATTGCAACATGACGCTATAGATTCGAATTCAACATTTGAATGAAATACAAAGATATATATGCACACACACACAGAAAGAAATGAAGCAAAAATGCAATTGTGACAGCACGCGAACTATATTGGTATGTACGTAGTTGAAAAAGTTCTGGAGTTGCAATTAAACGCGAGGTCCGGAGTTCGATCCTACCTTGCGTTAACAACCTCGAATGATTTATATTCGATGAGATGTTTTATCAGTCTATGGGCAGCTAGCACGCCAATGTTGGGTGAGCAGTAATAGCAAAGCCCTCTCTATTATATAACAGTAGTACCACTACGGAAGTTACAATCAGATGCCCATGAGGTCATTTTATAAATCAAAAGTTTTCATCGAATCAACAATTTATCCTTTCTCCTTTTCTATTGTATCTGACAGTAAGAGACATGGACGAGGAGCTGTGTGTGTGGTTGAGTGGATAAGACTATATCAATCACGAGATTGCTGGTTCGAGTCCAAGTGTCCTTCTATGAGTAAGGCACATTTTCCCCATTGCCTATCAGTCATTCGGAGGAGATTCCTATGAAACGTCGGCCCTCCGAAGCGTGAATTCCCGATTAGTTCGAATAAGAACAAAAAATCAAGTGGAGGGTATACTGAATGAGACGTACGGGATGGATGGAATAACAGAAAGTAATAAGCACTGATAAGAACGCCAAGGCTTGCTAGCTTACCTTGGTGTGTTGGAATCGTAGATTGGGAGACTGTTTGCAGGCTCGGATAGTAAGTTGTACCTGTCCCCTCATGAGAGATATACATCGATTCTTGTGGTAAAGGTGGTTATCCCAACCTAGACTGAAGGCCTTCAGTAGAAAAAACAACAACAAAAAACCAAAACAAACTTACAAAAAACAAACAAACAAACAAACAAACAATAATGCTACAAAGATAATGATAATGATAATGATTGTAATAGTAGTAATGAAAATATCAAATGAAAAATTAATGATAATCATAGAAATATTAACAATGACAAAACTAAAAATGATAATAGCACAAATCATGAAAACAACTACGTCTGTAGTTATTTTCGTAAAAGCACTGAAGCAACATCATGTAAATGGCAAATAAATGCAACCTGGATAATGATTGAATAACTATACTGTTCCACCTGAAATCGTCACAGCATTACTTCCCGAAAACCAAACTATCCAGGAATATTTATCACAAAATATAGTTAAGCCATCTTCTGGCATTATACGTAACTACTTCTCTCTCTTTCCGGTAGTGTTTTATCATTCCTCGTTTAAGTTCAAACATTTGACACGTCATCATCTCCATCATCATCATCATCATCTGATAAGAAATGAAAGCGTCGTTTGCACAGAAAATAAAAGAAAAATTATGAACGATATTGTGATGAAGTTGATTTTTTCTTCAAATTGCGGTATATGTGATTGTGCGTGAGTGTAATTATCATTCGCATGAAACTTAGAGTAGAATGTTAGTGATAATCATGACCTCTATACTGCATCTCCAAACTACCTAATCAGAAAATATGATAATGTCATTCAAAAACATTCCATGATAAAAAAAAAGAAATGGGAGAGAGTGAGGCATGCAGTCTGAAATCCATTTTATCCAGTTTTTCGTCACTGACGTTGATTGTTGCAAAAGGCAGCATACTTGCTTACCTGGTTGTTACCCTCTCCGTGACACGGGTACACAGCCATGGTTCCTTTCCCCATCGTGTCCAGACACACTCCCAGTCCTAAATTTCTGAGCTATAGTACCAAGCGCAAAGAAACAAATTCCAACATGGACTTCGTAATGCAGAAAATTACATATCCACGGCATTTATTCCATTTTTTTTTAATTTGGTATAAGGTGCCTTACGTGATGAAGTCACTTTTGCAAACTTGGCATTTAAAGATTGAACAATGATGTTATAAAATCCATTCAATTCAATTCACTTCACTCCAATTCAATTCAATTAAAAGTCGATCTTTATTAACAACTATGATTGTGCACATAGGTATTTCCCAAGTTCAAGTTCAAGTTCAACTTTATTTTCATTTCCATTAAATAAACAGGAGAAATTATATTCAATGCATAAACAAAACAAAATTGTAGTAATTTCGATAAACGTACATCAACAAGATACATGTGATGATGAGTAACGACATATAATTGCATTTATAAGGTATATACATATGCATATTACACGAATGGTAATGGAAATGGAGGGTCCCACTAAAAAGCCAAGCTTGTACGATATGGGACCCTCAGAAATATATACATAAAAAGCAAATAATGGCTTCATGAAACTACAAACAAATATATGAAACAAAATCGAAGAAACCAATGTCAACTGACAAGAAATGAAATAACAGGAAAGAACGAAAAAAAAAAAAGAAAAAAAAAAAACACGCCATCGTGGACACAAGCAAACAGATTTCCAGGACGTATAGGAGTAGTAATACGCACCCTTGAATGATATTGTGAATATAAGGATTGGGTACATATACCAGAAAAACTACAAAAGCGCGGACATATTAAAAGCAAAGAATAGACACAATGATGCATTGTTCGATGACTGTCATATTTGAGGAGAACTTATATTCGACAGATTATTTTACTCTCATGATAGAAAATAATTGATGTGTAATGATTAATGCATAAAAATAAGTGATAACTTAATTGAGTTAATGAAACAAACCTAGTTCGGTAATATGTTATAAGATTTCAATAAAAATAATTTCAATTTATTCTTGAAAGAATTCAAAGTTCGCACTGTTACAATATCATTAGGAAGTGAGTTCCAAAACTTTGGCCCATCATAAATAAAGGTGTTCTGGGCCAGAAGAGTTCTGAAAAAGGGCAAATGAAACTCATTCGAACGCCTCGTTGGGTAATTGTGGACGGACTGATTTCTTGGAAACATTGTTTCAAATATATTTGGAAGATTTTTTTTATCATAATTAAACATAAATTGTCCTAGGTTATACAGATACAAATCCTTGATTTTCAATATTTTGTTTTCAAAAAATAACGGGTCAGTATGAGACAGAAATGCAGTATGACATATAATACGGAGTGACTTCTTTTGTAATAAAAGTAATTTATCTAAGAATGTTTGATATGTGTTTCCCCAAGCAAGAATACCATAATTTAAGTATGGCAATATGAGAGATGAATATAATGTAATAAGGGACGACAAAGGAAGACAAAATTTAACCTTGTTGATTATACCAATATTTCGTGAAATAATTTTACATATACTATCAATATGGAATTTCCATGAAAGCTTATTATCAACTGTTATTCCCAGGAATTTAATATGGGAAACAATTTCCAGTGGAGTCCCATCAAAAACAATGTCTTACAATAAGCAGTTCGCTGTTTTCCTCGAATGAATTCGTATCAATTTCACGATACAACAACTTAGACCTGTTTAAAAAAAAAATTCTAACTGCCTGTAGCAATTAAGACAACATTCGTAATTATTGCTAGTTCCCTATTCTCATTTGGATTTCTTTATCAAACAGTCAGTATCACTTAAACTATACACACTCCCCCCCTTTTTTTTTCTTTTTTGGTATGCCGATATGTATTATACCATTCCCTTTTCATCTTACTTTTCATATCATAATATATATGGGTACTTTGATAACTACCCGGAAAGAATATAACACTGCTATAAGGACATGAATGAAAACATGCAAAACTATACATTACCAAGAAGAGTAAACGCATCATCAAAACTGGTCTTCTGGTACACGTATTATATTCATTGAAAGAGCTTCAGTGGTCTCATTCACGATATGGTGTAACCAGTCTCTCTTTCTCTACTGAGTCTTTATCTTTGAAAAGGCAGGTACTAATATTGACTTTGATGAACTGAAATGGGAAGAGAGTGGGGTACCTACCTCTCCTCTAGCATGTGACTTGGAGTTTGGTACGTTGAGGGCGGGAAAGACGTTGTTGAGAAACCATTTGAAGTCGTGACAATGGAGGTCTTCTCGTAGTTTCACCCGGTCCGAGATGTCGCCGAACTCCTTCCCCATGAGCTGCGGCTTGAGAGAGTAGAAGATGTCGCGGTAAGGCTGGTCCACCCACACCTCTACCAAACGCATTGTGTTACGCATGAACGTGCTGGAAGCAGAGGGGAAAAGACACGAAAGAGCAACATTTAGAATTCTGCTTTGATTTGAATACTTCGTTAATTGCAAACGAGACAGACGAACTACTCGCACAAATTTGATAATTATAGAGATCAATCTACCTCCTGAAAGTCCATGATGTCGTTTCCTGTAAACACATTAAAAACGAGACTTTGTGTAACGTTTAAGTGCACTCAAATTTCACTTTAGAATCGAAGGCTATACTAGCGCTTCACCATGAACTTCATGAGCACTACCGGTCTGTTAAATTAGATGTACCTCTCTTGTTGAAAAGTGTAGGGTCCATGGTTCTAAAATCTACTGCAACCTATTTCATCTGATGGATTGAATAACACCTCAACTTATTACAATTCCATTGCTGTCCTTACCATCATTTCGCTCTGGAATACAACTTGTTTTTCTTTCTTTAAGGGAGGCTGAGGAATTTCATCTGGTAATTATCACGCTAACGGTGACATTAGCGCTGTATCTATTAAAATTAGAAGAAAAACGTATATCTGGAATATTTCCTTGTGCGTCTCTCATACAGCAGTGGGTTGTATTTCAACCTAATGCAGATTTTCATCAACGTGAAATGTCAACCTAAAGGCCAATATCTTTAAACTAATAAACGCCCTATCTTGGGAGAGAATCGAGAAGCTCGGCTCCCAGTAAATCACGAGTCCACAGAGATGTGACTTTTCTCAGAGTCAACATGGTGTGCGGCGGAGCATGAGCAAATTTGTGCAAGGTCTCATTTCATGATGAAATTTTATTCATTTAAAGGCAGCAGGGCACATTCTTACTTTTCGTAAGGATTTCAACACATCTTCTAAACAGTAACCTCTATCAAACGAATTTTCCATAAACTTATTGCGCTATGTATAGTGTTTGAGTAACAAGCAAAGAAAAAGAGATTATTCTTATTGTTCTTTCTGCAAATTATTCTAAAAAATTGCCTACATTTTCGTGTTGTTTATTTGTGTTGAAATATATTGTGGAATGTAGGTAACATTTTTCTTTTTAATGAGCGTTTTGATACATATATGCACATATATCTTTTTTTTTTTTTTGAGGGGGGATAAATATTTTGATGATCATGATTGATCAGTATTGCTTATCACAGCAATGCGGTGAGCGTTGTTTGTTGCCGATTTTTCTAGTTATAATAACTGGTAATATCGTTCCACTATCCGCAGCAGTAATAGTAGAATTTTAAGATTATGACTCATGATCTGTATCTGATGTTTTAAACATAATCATGTTCTGATCTCCCACAAGTCCTGCGAATTATGCCAGACAAGAGGTGGCGGCTAATGCCATTCCTTTAACATGACGTGATGCGGTTTGAAAAATTGATCTCCCGCCACGGGTTGCCATGGGATACTATGGAATATCATAGGAATGTGCAGACGACAATAAATAGCGGTGTTCAAGTGACATGACTGGGTAAACTTAATTTTCTTGAATAGAATTTGAATGACATTTCGAAAACTCTTGCCACATGCATTGACATGACTATCTGCACATTTATTATGAAAGGCCTTGCTTTTTAGCAGTCCCCTCCATTTTATGATAATCTATAATTATCGTAAGGTGCTACCATTATTGTACATTCTTTTCATCCTACATAGTTTTACACACCTTATTTTCTGTTACCAAAAAAAAAAGTGATGCCTATATGTTCTGGTCGAAAAATGAAATAAAAATTGAATTGGATTGAATTGAATTGAATTTTCAACAATTTTGATTCGATATTGTCATAAAAGTCATAACATCTATTGCACTTCAGTTTACAACATTTCCTTTTTTCGTAATATTGAATAACAATCGATTTATATGAATGTAGTACATGATTTGGACTATTTATGTATTTTACTGCCACTGCATTTATATTGGAAATATTGATGAATGAATGAATATGTGTTGAGTGTAAACAGAATCATGAATTGAGTCCACATGTATCTATCTTAATAAATCAACGGAGATCCAATGTATGATGATCATACCCTTGGTATAGCTAGGATTGCACATATATTATATTCACTAAACATATTCGTTTAATCTTCACATAACATGGTGTCATGGGGTTATCTGTCACTTGCATAATACATCTTATTAACTGTGAGATTTAAGAAAATGACAGTTACTTGAATCGTTAGTAATGATGCGTATTGTGCCATATACCCTTGACATAGTACATTTATGGGGAGTTCTTAAACTGATGGACATTACGTTAATTATGAGTATCCTATACGGTATTGTTCCCTTCAGATAGATTCTGCAATCCAACGCTCATTGCCAAAGCAAAGTTCACACACACACACACACACACACACACACACACACACAAACGACCCAATTATAACACGACATCGCCAAATTGATTTTGACAGCCTATAGGATATCACTCACTTGATATTTCCGTCCGGGAACTTGTACGGCTGCTGTTTTCTGAAGATGTGCGCTACTCTAGAACACGGGATGATCTCCAACGTACCCCCGCACATCCACGTCTACGAGGCAGGCAAGATAAGGGAAGAAAAAGGCCGGGAAAAAAGGGCATAAAATACATGTGCCTATCATAATTATGGGTATTCACCATGATCATTACGTTTATACGCACACATAGATGTGTGTATGTCTACATATTTATAATATAGTGCGTCTATTTACAACATGGCTTTGGATTGGTGTACTTTTAAGTGGCAGAGAACTCCTAAAGTTTGAGAAATTTTAAGTTCTGATTGCAATGCCTCCGAGAACGAAACAATGGCTCTATTTGATTCTAGTTTCAGATACAATATGATAATGATCAGTGATGATGATGATAATAAGAATGATAATCATTATAATGATAATAATTTCTATACCGCAACTTGCAAAAATCTCTAAGCGGTTGAGAAAGGAGATCGTATAAGAGAGATTGAAAAATATCATTTTCATATAAACTTACATAAAAATCAAAAAGATGTGTCTTCAGCGTTCTTTAAAAATGTCTAGTGGTAACATTAATATTTCGAAATCTTGTGAGTGCCGCAATAGGCAGGTATGTGGGAAGTTTTCAATTTTCCATTTGACAGTTAATTTCCTTCACCACTTGTACGAGACCTAATTTTTTCATTTTTTTTTTAACTTTTTGTTTTTCCAAGCTATGAATTTTGATCGCAAAAACCGCACACATAGTCGTGAGCGGAACTGTGCCGTACTCGGTGGCCTCGTAATGATACGTCTACGAAACCCCAGGCTGATTGTGTGGTGACATGATTTGATTAGGCGATGTCCGGTTGATGTTCGTGAATGTCTGTAATAATGATCTAGATGATGATGTAATATCTTCATAGCAGTGTCCGTGGCACATGAAAATAAACAGCTAAAACATGGAGCTTTCCACACAAAAAGGTGAAATTTCATAAAAGATCAATCTTGCTGCTGTATAGGTATAAAACAAATGTTAGTTGTTCATGTAAATAACCTGTATGTCCACTGAAATCACTGTCCTGAGTGATTGAGACAACAATCATTATTATTATTGTTAGTATTATTATTATTATCATAATCATAATAATTATGATCGTTATTATTATAATCATTATCATCATCATCATCATCATATCATTGTTTCTATGCCCTTTTCTTTTCAAGTATTCCTGTTAATGTTATTAATGTTGTTTTAGAACAATCGTTATTGATGTCATCATTATCATTTTCTAACGATTGTTAATATTATATGCGTTAGTATTATCATTTCCACTAGCATTATCGTCATCCTACTACTACTACTACTACTACCACTACTACTCATACTATTAATATCAAAATTATCATTATCATCATCGTCATCATTAGATACTGATTGATTATCTCCGGTAGTGTAAATGTTCATGAGACATACGTTTCTTATATTCAGCATCGTTTATTTTATCTTTCCTCTTAGGCCTACATCGAGATTCTATATTAACTCTGTCAACAACGAGCGAAACATTTGGTCCTACCGTATAGGGTTTGTTCATTGAATGACCGTTAATGATCATTAATGCAAGGCTGTGCTATTATCATTACCAAGGGGTAAAAGGAAGAAAAAATTGAAAAACCCCCATCTCTAGGAATCGAGAGAAAAAAACATTAGCATTGCAGTCTCCCCTAACACTGCAATCTCTTCATTACCTTGAGAATATACAGCCACATGGGATTCATTTAGAGCGTAAACATGTTTTCAGGTTGTCACTGGTGCATATTGCCACCGTGTATGGTGTTTATCGAACGAAATATATGTGTTTTTGATTTAGAAAAAAACAGGACTTAGATAAAGAAGAAGTATATTCTTCGACCAAATAAAGAAATGTCCACTCATATACTTCAGTAGTCATCACAACCTCTGCATTACGATTTGCTATTATGGTGAACTGGGTCGTTAAAAGCTGTTAGTAATGAAAAACAAATGGAACATTTTGGAGCAAAATAAAAGAACGTGAAAAATACCACTATATTAATAGATCATTCCTCGCAGCTGAGAAAATTCGAGTTGATTTGAGACATCCTGTTATTATTGCTCATGTTTGTGATTCGAGCAGTCAAGGAGGCCTATATAATACGAGCGTAAATGTCCTCATTTTTAGAATACTTGGACTTTAATAGCTAAGCATTCCGCGCCATTTCTGTACTCCGCTGCTGTAGTATGTCCATTCAGACTATCAATTTACTTGTATTTAATAGTGTTAATATGATTTAATACTGTGCAGTCGTATTTCACAGAGTGTTCACTAAGCAATGTTCTGTTTCAAACTGTGAATTGATGATTCACAGTGTATTCACAATGTTAAAACGTGCGATTTAAACAGTGTGAAGAGATTTCACACTGTGTTTCACAGTGTGTTTCACAGTGTGTTTCACACAGTGGGACACTGGTGTTGGATACTGTGCTCTTTCCAGCAAGGAGAGGCTATTGACGTACATCGTATAGGGTCCTACAGTCCTGATACATGCTTCACTTGTCGACTAAACAAACATGCGCGACTATTTTACATTGGAATGAAGCATAGAAGTCCCACTAGAAGCGAGAAGGTTTGCATTCTGCGGTTCTTCTGCATCGCGAAGGCTGGATCTGCTTTCATCGAGTACGCCAAAAGGACAGTTCGATTTCAGTGGTCTATTTTAATTCATATACATATACGTACACGTACTTCCATCGAGCCATAAGCAGGATATTACATTCAATACAGACTGCACAACACCTTGCAATTGCCTTCAAACGTTGTACAAATAATACGCAACATGAGTAGAAGCATGAATCCGCATTAACTTTTCAGTCTATTTTCCTGGAAGTATAGCAAGCGTGAATACGACGCGACGGTTCGTGGTAACCATGACAACCGAACACAACTGCTCACCATCGAGCGCAGCATTGAATTCTGCACATAAAAACTGCATGGGGATGTATAAATGCATTATCAAATTACTTACGCCACATAACCTGCGTTAGGCGTCTCTGTAGAGTATACAAACACAAAATCATCGTGGATAAATGGCGATGTGTTCGTTTCGAACAGAATGATCTATCGTACCATGAAGCTATATAACGGGTAGCTCCATGATCGTACCATGAATTTACACTACGGAGTACGGACTCTACAGCTAACGTTTCATGTTCTTATGGAAACGTGAATAGACCCTTAAAGGGGAATGAAACCCAAATAAACATGTGGATTGAGTGAACTCAAAGATATCAGTAGACGACATCGGTGAAGTTTGGGGAAAATGAGACAATCCGCTGGGAGTTTATGAATTTTGAAAGTTTCGATACCACCTAGCTGGGTAAGACGACTACACCAGCAGCTGTTATTCGTGATGAGCAATGATACAAAGAAAACACAAAGAGAATTCAACATATTTCATTTTGATTTTTATAGAATGACGGCAGAGCACTTGCCTTCTCTCTTTCAGGAGGCAGGGGAAATGATAATACCCTGAAGTGAAATACATGTTTTGTCGAAAAATAAAATACAAAACTTTGAAACACTGAAACCCTCAAAAGTATGTCAGGAACACGTAGAAGACATGTGTGCTTGTCACGAAAAATGAAATCTATTATGGAATTCTCCTTATGTTTTCTTTACATCGTTGTCCAACTGTGATGTCAAGAATCATATTGTTGATTTCTTCTTATCCAGCGACGACGGTATCAAATCTTTATGAATGCATACTTGAAAGGGTTGTCTGATATCCCTCAAACTTCACTAATGTGTCTACCAATATTTCCGCATTCACTCGATCCACGTATATAATATGAATCATTCCCCTTTAATAGGGTAGCGAGCATTACCTTTTTACAATATTTTACTCTTACCTTAAAGGATAATTCGAGATTCTCCGCTCCCCAGATGTCAAAGCCCGGGTCGTATGTGCCCAGTTTGTAGAAGAAAGCCTTGTCAATGGAAAACAATCCTCCCGCCATTGCTGGGGATCTGAAAACGGATGAGCGTTTCATACAGTTACATAAAGTATCTTTGAACAAAACAAAACGAAAAAGGTAGGAATTATTCGTTCGAGCATCCATGCTCTCCCCCTCTGCCTTATCATAAGATGCAATTCATCTTTAGTAGTAATCAGTGCTAGATCATGCATATATGGGTATAGGCAATCGGTTTTTCCCAATTCTGTAATAAATCGGGAATAGAAATGATGGTGTTCTACTTCCTATAGGTATAAATTTTCACAGTGTTTGAAGACTCCGTAAACGGCTCCGAAGCTAGTTGTCCACTCATTGAATGAACATTGGCATGATTGGGGTCCTGTGGCATAGTGGATAAGACTCCCGACTCCCAAACGGAGAGCCCTGGATCGATTCCCGCCCAGTGCTATAACGTCCTTGGACAAGATGTTTTTACCCACCACATCCCTCTCGGGGTACCTGGCAACGCTAGGGTAATAGTAAAGGCATGACCCTCTGGTAGAGCAGTGGCAACAACGGAGAAGCTACCCTGGATTTAGAAGACCTTGTTAATAATATGACTACTGCTTGAAAATCGAATTGCCCGCGCATGTGAAACGTCAGAACAGAGACATCGTATGCATAAATGTCGAGAAAACCACTCGTTACTTTGCTTCAACTTTTGCCCTCAATTGTACATGGAACGAGACGGTTTGCATCCTGTGAATTTGTTCACTTTTTTATCATTTACCTGATGGGCCACGTGGTATCTTGTCTTCTCCTTAATTCGTAATCCGGGACAGGATTCCACGTGAATTTCATCTCCCAGTTAAAGGCGCCTATGAGACCCTGGCCGGAACTGGTATACCTGTAAGAACCATGACGAAATATCAAGGTGTAAAGATCACAAAAGACATTACAAAGACACTTTGTATCCTACCATGATTAACCTGCTAAGTACAGTAGCCTTGATTTCCAGGAACACCTTACGATAATACTTTTAGAAATAATCTTATTAATCTTAATAAACTTAATCCACACTTGTCTATTTTAAGGCTTCCATACAGGGGTAGAATTTTACACTCCGATACTATCGATTAAACTTAGTAGGACGGCAACGACACAGTTTGATACACCTGCACATCTCTAAACCTCCAAAGTGTTCTAACTAATCTACAAGATAAAAATACAAGTCCTTGTCGAATGTAAGGAAAAAATCCTGACACAATTGTAAGTTAACTCTCTGTCTGATATTCATATTGCATTTTGTTTCAATTCCCCGGCGTCGTTTCTGGAACAATGATCACGCCGTTGTCAATGGTTGTTTAAATCATTACTGGCTATTAAAGTATACGTATCCTGGCTATGGCGCTACACTTTCACTTCATTTCATTTCATTTCATTTCACTGAAGAGGATGCTTTTACATTCCGTTCCATTCACTTGCAATAACGTGTAACAACAACAACATCAACATCATCACGATTTTCTTGCACCGCGAAAAGGAAAGAGGTGAGAAGGTTTTCGCGCGCAGACATGAATCTGACGATGAGTTGTCGACGAGGTAAATAAATTGCCTGTCAAGCATGTCATGATTATTGATTCATGTCTCAAAAGATATCGCTATCATCGCTTTCCCTTCAGGGCAACATGAAGACAGGTCGCTGGCTTTGTTTGTTGGACAAAGAACATGAAGAAGGAGTGTGGAACGAGGAAGGTGTTTTATCTATTTATTTATTTATCTATTTATTTATTTATTCTGCGTTACCATAAACATGCCAGACTGAGACGATACAACGAAAAAAAAGTGGATAAATCAACATTACTCCTAGCAATTTGCTGTCAAGTACTAGAAAACATTGACGGAACGTGAATAGACAGGCATGTCATGATTATCGATTCATGTCTCAGAAGATATCGATATGAGGTTATCAGCGCTTTCCCTTCGGGGCAACATGAGGAGAGATTGCTGGCTTTATTGGACAAAGAAGGGAGTGTGGAGTGAGGCAGGTTGTTGTTTTTTATTTATTCATTTATTCTGCATTACCATGAACATGACAGACGGAGACGATACAACGAGAATGTCGATAAATCAAAATTACCCCTAGCCATTTGCTGTCAAGTACAAGAAAGCGTTTTCGGAATCGAGGAAGACGTACGGAGATGTATGGTGCTAATGAATAGTACCTCATCTTTGGTATTCTCTTCCAAAAATGCCCCCAAAATTTACCAGGTGGTAAAATCACCAGCTGACTTTTTTGATGTGTGCCGAAATTATCCGGTCGTCTTTACGTAAATATAGCTCTCACTAATCAGCCATGATTCAAAGTCAAGTGTATATAGGAGCGATCACGTGATTCTTATACAAGAATTTGTACACAAAAATATCACAACAATAATGGTTTGGGTCGGAAATGTAGCAACTACAACCCCTTCCCCTAGAAGTCGTGATCGCTAATTGTCTACTAGTACTTGAGTTCAATGAAATGCACGACACACCAATTTTGTATATATATTTTCAGTACTTCTTTCATATACATTAAAGATGTGTGATAATGTTTCTCTGGATAAAAATTCTTTTATCAAGCATTTTCACCCTAGTTATTATTCTGGCATTTTTAATCTACAGTAATGTTTCATGGAAACAACTTCTTGTTCTACACGTCTGTTATGTCCTATGACCCTATTGTTTTTGTTATGTAAGTCCATGTTTAGTCCCCGTCAATGTCAATGTCTGTATGTGTGACCCTGTCATCGTCTGTCGTCGTCCATGTCTTTGTCTCTATCTCTATCCATGTCCCTATTTCTGTTTTTTTTTTTGTATCTTCAGTTATCATAATCTCGTACATAACTGCACACTTTATGGGCACACTCGCCACAAGTTCTGTACTTCTAGAAAAGTGCGCCAATCAAATTGTTCAAATTGATCGCACTGTATGTACTTATACATGTATAGCAGCATTGTATGCGGAATATATCATTGAACTGAAATTTGATAGTGACTAGCTTGACTTACTGGAATGTGCGAGCGTCGATGGAATCGATGGACGGACAGACGACATTGGAGCTGTTGTCATGGATACGCTGTAGCAGGGGTTCCAGCCAGCCGACGTTGCACTCGACGTGCGAGTCGAGGAAGGTGAGCACGGGCCCCCGGGCGATGTCGGCCCCGATGAGACGGGCCCGGATCAGCCCTTCCCTCTTCGGTAGGCGAATGATCCTAACCTTGGGGAAGCGCTTCATGTATTCGTCTAGGGGCGCCTTCAGATAATCTGGGGATGAAGGGGGGGGGGGGGGGAGAGAGAGGAAGAATGATTTATGGAACGGATCATCCCGATTATCTGTATAATTTCCACAGATTACCACCTGTAGCCATACTGTACACGATGTAAATGATGTGATTACTTCTTGTTTCTCTCTTCTTTTTTTTTAATTAAGTAGCGGTCAAAAACAATTTCTGATCAATAATGTACATGAACATACAACTCTGTACTGTGTAAAATGTTTACTTACTTACTGTTCTCCTGCCGTCGAATTTAAACTTTCCGCAGATTTTAGTGACTTTACTTAAATAAACTTAAAAAGTTTGATTAGAGTAGACATTTCTTCAGTCATGCGCCTTTGTATGTGAATATATAAAATTCCATTATTCCGCGTCTCACGATCCATAACCAGAGAAGTATGTGTGTGTGTGGTGTGCTACAGATTGTTTCCTTTGCTTTATTTGTTCGTGTGTATTTTGCCTCTGTTAAGGGGAAAGTGACGTATTGATAGAGGGGTAATGAACAATAATCATTTCCTTTGTGGCGATATCAAGGCTTGTAGCTACAAAAGCCCAAATGGCCTGATACTGAGGGGACAATTCCAGATCGTGCATGAGAGGAAGAGTCGACAGAAAGACAAAATTAATAAATCACCTCGCTGGCTGAAATCGTCGACGAGGAGCACTTCGGCGATAAGCTCTGGAGGTGATCGGTTGATCACGCTGTGTACCGTGCGGAGCAGCGTCGACCACGACTCCTCGGTGAAGCAAATGATGACACTGGTCCTCGGGAGGTCGTTGGCGTACCCCATGGTCTTACACCTGTAAGCCAGTAATCGATAGGAAGAAAGGACGAATGACAAGGTCAGAACAAACTGGTTTGCTCCGGCCCAACTCATCCTTACCCCTTACTGTTCTGTTCCATTGACTTGGGACAGTGTGCACAGATTTCTGTTCCATTCTACACTCAAAGGGCACACAGGGTTAAAGGGAAATTGAGCTCAGTTTCACATATGTGGGTTCATGGAATGCAGAAATAGTAGTTGTAATCTTCTGTGAATTCGGAGGATTTCGGTCAAACGTTATGCAGCGATATCAAGAAGAGATTTCCACATAAGTTCTTTGTTAAATCAAAAGTACGTTCTTGTCATTGTTGTCATTTCGTTTCGAAATGATCGTTCCGCCGACGAAATGACTGATTTCGTAACGAAATAGGCCATGCGACACTTGGCGCGCCATACAAATTGTCCATGGTTTAAAACCATGGTTTCAATTGTACCACCTTCGTGAATTCGGGCCATTATTAGAGTTAATGTTGATCAGGTCTTCAAAAGTAGGGATAGAATTGATGCAGTGTATTGTTCAAGACTGCAGAGTCGAAAGTTTCAACCACCAAACTACATTAATATCAGGAATATAGGCACAACGGGTTGGTTGCTCAATCCACTGTCGTTTGCCACAGTATGTTACGACACCGCGCAGATCACGTGGTCCGATCGAACTCTTTCATGTCACTTCAGGCAATGTCATGTACACGGAGTCAACCAACAGACAATTACATGGACTCACCAGCACGACGGTATTGTCTCACAAACAAACAAGCGAATAAACAAAACAAATATCGCTGAAGAGAGGCATGGACATGGAAATGATAAGCGCAGAAAACGTTTCGACACCTGCGGGAATAAGGGAGAGTGATTTCATCGGACTGAATGTGGATGGTGTGTTGTACAAAACCTGTCGGAGCACATTGACTCGCTACCCCCAGAGCAGGTTAGCGGCGATGTTCACCTGCCAGGGACCTTCCGCTTCACAAGCACAAGATGAGCACGGTGAGTATAGTCCTGAAAGTATTCCGCAGTAGTTCCCGCATTTAAATCAACCTCTTTAGTTATTCTTCTTGCTGAAGAAGACCATCTGCATATCTCCGGGGTTGGGGAAGGGAATCTTGACTCTACTAATTTACTATTTGAAACCAGTGACAGGTGACAAAAGAAGAAGTTATTCGTTTAGAAGCAGCGATAAGGGCAGCAGGGGCAACACAAGTACATAGCAGCAGTACTACTCGCAGTTGCGGTCCAGAAAGTAGTAGTCATGGTAGTGGTACTAGTCATGCTAGTGATTGCATGATCATTTTGGCAATGTGTCAAGTCAGTGGTAAGTCGAGGGAATGAGTTATAGTCATTACAAATGATAATTCTATGAATTCACACATTTATTTGAGCGAAATTTCCTTGAAAGACGCAATCGAAAACTACTTTCTAAACGGAAAGACAGTGGTGGTAATTGTGGATGTCAATAAAGACAAAGTGGTAGGGATGAAACTATTAATACCGCCGAGTCAAAATCAGGAGAAGTAACAAGAGAAGAAGGTGCCGAGTACAATAATTACTGCATTACCATCACTGTTAACGTTGCTACACAGAGTTACAATACCTAAATATGTCCATTTTCTTTCCTGTAGGTAATTTTGTGATCGATGGCGACGGTCGCATGTTCCGTCATGTCCTGAATTACCTCCGCCGGGGAGCCCTGTGCCTCCCCGATGACTTCACGGAGTTCAAGCTCCTGCGGAAGGACGCCGAATTCTACGGGCTCGGGACCCTCTGCGAAGAAATCGACATCAAGCACCACGAACAACTCGCTATGGAAGTTGAAAGGACATCGGCCTCCTCCCCGACCTCGAATGACCATCGCTATTACGCCAAGGTTGTCGAGTTTTGGGTGCGTCGAAGAGAGGATGTTCGGACTTGGAGAGTGTATGGTAATTTCAAGATGCTGAAAGAGGTGCCGTCACTCCGACTCTACATGTATACATACAAGACTGGAAGCCAAGCGATGTGGTTCTCTACAGCAGATGGGATGTACGATGAGGAAAGAATCGAAGTCACTAAGACCGGACTGTTGGACGAGCTACGAACTCTTGGCTTCAGGCTGCACACCACTGACTGCGTTAGTCCATGGTTTAGATACGTTTTAACAAAACTCTAAACTGAACGCTTCCGTGCGTCTGATGACTTTTATATAAAAAAGAACAAAGAAAAGAAAGTTATCTGTAAAATGATAAAGTTAAGGTTTCATTCAGGTCGAAAATGAATTTAGATGAGATGAAATATCAAACTTGCACAAATAGCATGTTCTGAATAGACGGTGATATTAGTCATAGCTAAAGATCTGATAATGACACTACCTCCACAACTCTTTTAGTGGTTTGTCAATGTAGAAATCAAAATAAACATTTCCGCCGTGAAAGTAGTGACCGCTATAATTGTATTCGCCCTTCCAAGTTCGTCGCCGATTAATTATTGACTCACTGGAATTATTCGATGACTATTACAGTGGGTTTTTTATGCCTCCGCCACGAAATGTCGCCGGAGGCATTATATTTTCGGGTTGTCCGTCCTTCCGTCCGTCCGTCGGTAATCAATTTTGTGGACAGCACAACTAAACAACCGTTTCAAGTATCCAATGAAACATGGCAGGTATATGTATGAGGGGGTGAAGTTGTGCCTATCAACTTTTGGATGCAGATGCTCAAGGTCAAAGATCAAAGGTCAAGGTCAAATGCACAAAATTTCACTATTTTCCCCATATCTATGCAATGCCTGAAGGCATTTTCTTGAAATTTAGTGTATACATGTATAACCCAGTAAAGATTTTCTAGTGAGAGTTTCGGGTCATGAGGTCAAAGGTCAAAGGTCAAGTGAAAATATTAAAATATCACTTTTTTCTCCATATCTCGGAAATGGTTCAAGGTATCTTCACGGAACATAGTACATAATTACGCATGTACTGACTGGCATTGATTATCTAAGGAATTTTGGGGTCATGAGGTCAAATATCAGGGGTCAAAGGTCAAGGTCAACTCATTAAATTTCACTTTTCCATTATATTTATGCAATGCCTGCAGGATTATTCTTGAAATTTGGTGAATACATGTATTACCCAATGGAGATTCTCTAGGAAGTTTTTGGCCAAAAAGGTCAAATGTCAAATGGTCAAAGATCAAGTGAAAGTGCTAAATTTCACTTTTTCCTCCATATCTTGGAAGTGACTCAAAGTACATGCATCATCATGAAACTAATATTTATGCATGTTCTGCCTGACAGTGATTCTCTGAAGAATTTTCAGGTCATAGGGTTAAAGGCTAGGTAAAAATGCTAACAATTTACGATTTAATACAGAAATTACACTTTTTCTGTATACCTTGAAAATTACTCAATGCATAGACTTATAAAAGGGTCAAAATTTAAGTATAAGTCCTCAAATCCCCAAATACAATATAGTTCAATGAAAATGAACACTCAACACATTATAACATGTCATTTTAATATTTTGCCAGTTAGATGAAACTGTCCTCACACATTGTCAATACTTACTGTAGACCTATTAGGAGAATCATTCATTATGGCGGAGGCACACCAGTCGCCATAAAGCGACATTTCTAGTTGCTTCATGTAATGGTGATATTATCGCTATAGTCAGTGAAAAATTGTATGATTAAAGCTAAATGGAGGGATGAAAGTTGGAGACTTCCCCACGTCATCACTTTTATATTTGCATTAGTGATAACGACCGAAATTCCTTTTCCCTATTCAAGGATTTGAATTCCGTATACTTCTTGTTGTTATTCTTTTTTGGCTGAATTTTCTGAAAATTCCACTGTCCCGGTTCTTTGATATTAATTTGCCGAACACATATTGAGTTTTCATGTTTCAATAAGGGGTCGGGCATTCAGGCGTGATGAATGCATTGTCAGAACGCCTTCGTGCAGAGAGACAATAAAACTGCACTGGTCTACATTAGATAGCATGGAAAATACAATGTGCAATCAGCGGCGAGTGTCTAGGCCCTAATCATACTGTTTTCCTAGGGACATTGCACACGCTTTTTATTATGTCGCACACACATCATGCTGGAATATAGGTGAGAGTCGTAATATATCATTCAATACGCAATGTCGGGTACATTCATCATTATCTCGACATCTTGTCAGCCTGAATAGACTTTGTGACGAAACAGATACGAAATCTGTTCGAAAAAAAGCCATTACCAACAACAAGAACGATGTTATCTGATGTTCAAACGATAATGAAGGACACTCTCCAGAAGTTGTATTGCTCGGCCTCAGTTCTGTGACGGCTTGGAGTCGACAGTCGAGGTGACTTGGGTATTCCCCCAATTGTGCCTAGTGTATCGCTGAACGCGGATTTCGCAATCGCCTATTCAGGTACTACCTGATGTTGCGAAATTTCGGCTGTTGCTTGGCACTGATGCGTGACTGTTAAATTCCCGTCACAATGTCGTTGGAAAACTGTACTTATCAGTGAATAACTGTACGGGGACGCTCACTAGTATACAGTGCTACAATGTTAAGCGTTTCTTTCTGCTGTTTTTGTTCTCCTGTAATACTATAAAAGTCTGATACAATGGAAAGTGAGACAGTTTCTTCGGAGGGTCAACACCTCGTCAAGTCGCCTAGCGAATATATCGGGTTAAATGTTGGCGGTGTCCTGTACCGAACTTGTCGCAGCACCCTGACCCGCTATCCGAACTCCATGCTTGGCGCTATGTTCACCAGTTCCATGACTCCGGCAGCACGCGATGAACATGGTGGGTACAATATTACTTTCTTTGGGGCTGGAAGATATCAATTTCCTTCTATTTTTATGGCTAATGTTTCAAATTCAAATTTTCAAATCCAAATTCTTTTCCATTTTTTGAAAAAAAAAAGAATGTGGTTTGATCATCCATGTACACTTCTCCTCTTGATATAAGCAGGGATTCTTCGTAGATGTTATTGCTGATGATGATAAAGTTGATCATATTGATAGAGTCAGATTAGCTCCGAAAAGTGGAAACTACACTGCTTCCAAACGGTGCATGATGAATCTCACAGTGACATACATGCAATGTTCCACGAATGGATGATAACACAAACCAGGGATTGAGATGGGAGCATGGGATATCATCTTTCCACCTTCCCTGCACAAACAAAAGCGCGCACGGCTCAGCGTAAATTCTTACGAAAGGCAAGAGTAGACGCTTCTGTTGTGCAAAAAGAAAGCTCACCGTGGTCGTAAATGAAGCAAATCTAATGGGGTCTTTTTTATCTGTCTGTTGCTTACTTTGAATTTTGTCATGATAATGTTCTTCCTCCCTTTTCCATCGTCTTCATTATCAATCTTCCCCATCTCTATTATGAACAAGCGCGCCGGAACACTTTTGGTTTGGGGGGGGGGAGGGGCAAAATCTCGACGGGGGCACATTATGTGACGGTGTGAAATCCTCGGCGAGGGAGCGAAGCGACCGAGCAGGGGTACCACGGTAGGGACTTTTTGTAGAAACAGAGTACAAAAGTTGCGTTTATAGAGCATTTAAAAGCAAATTTCTAGGAAATTACACATAGTGGAAAAATTTTAGTGCGAAGGACTATGATTATAAGATACGGGGGGTACATTTATGTGATGGTGTAAGATCCTCGGGAGCGAAGCGACCGAGCAGGGGGAGGGTATGGGAGGGGGATACCCTCTTCCCACGGTATAGGGACTTTTTGTAAAAACTGAGTACAAAAGTCGCGTTTACAGAGCATTTAAAAGCAAATTTCTAGGAAATTAAACATAGTGAAAAAAAAATTAGTGCGAAGGACTATGATTATAACATACGGGGGTGCATTTAATTATATGTGACGGTGTGAGATCCTCGGCGAGGGAGCGAAGCGACAGAGCGGGGGGAGATGGTAGTCGCCAAAAACGAGCACTCTGGCAAAATTTTGTCCAAATACAGTCGGAAGGAATTCCATCTGATGGTTCTCGGAAAATAAACAAATCAGCATTGACAAAGGGACCTAGGGACGTTTTAATCTTTGAAATACCTCGGCGAATTCCGGACATGTTTGAGAGAAAAGGGTTAGGTGATTGGTCCCTTCATATGATTCTTTGAGAACAGTCAATTTAGTACAGCTCAATGTCTCATTGCAACTCGATTGCAGTTACAAGATTTACTCGCAAATGAATGATACACACTGCTTTTGTGATTACGAACTCAAACTACAAGGATTGTAAGGCAAATTGGTTTGATCTTGAAAAATTTGCTTGATACAGATGTATACATAAAAAGCATTAAAGGTAACCATTTGGCAAGGCTTGGTGACTATAATGTATATCACACCTTGATAAATGAACGAAAGTAACTTGTCATGAAGAGAACAGTGCCGAGCAGCTAAGGAAACTGTTAACGTTTTAGGTATTGATATCTCATACGCTATCCTTGTGCGAAGGCTAATCTGAAGAATCACATGATTTCCCTTCAAATTCAGGCAACTACCTGATAGACGGTGACGGGGAAATATTTAGGCACATTCTCAACTTCCTCAGGCGGGGTGACCTCTGTCTGCCCGAGGGGTTCCGGTTCCTCGACCTTCTCCAGAAGGAGGCCGACTTCTACCAAATCCAAGAACTCAGCGCCAGAATATGCGCCTATCGTCTTGCGGAGAACTACGAGAAGGCAGAATATCCGAGGACGAATACCTCCACAAATTTTATCTCCCACGGAGGCGTCGTCGAAGTGTGCATCCGCGAGAAGGACGACGAGCCCCACGTCTATCGAATCTACGGGTCCCTCGTCACATTGCAAGCCATACCACAGCTGACCGAATACCTGGAGAACTACAGGAAAGGAAGCCAGTGTTTGGAGTTCTACGCGCAGCACGCCATGTTTCCCTCCCACACCTATCGCAGGTTTCCAAAGACCAAGCTCTTCGATCACATCTGTCACCTTGGTTACAGGCTCCACAGCACGGACTGCATCAACGTCGTGGATACCGAGGGAGATGACACGCCCTGGCTCCGCTATGTCTTCGTCATGAAGGAATAGCGTTCACTTTCCTACAGACCCATCTATAGAGCAAACTGATGCACCAACACATAGTCCGGGTTCGCTTACCCAATGTCATGGCTAAGGTAGTCGACGACAGACACGGTTTTCATGTTCGACCCTTCTCTTATCTATGAAGGCTGTGTAGATGTTATTCGTGTCCCAAACATTTCTTTATCCAACCGACATAATGCTCGTGTTTCAACAGATGATACACACATTCCGCTGTGTACATGTGTTATAATGTTCTGTGTCTATTCGGTGACAGCACTAGAAAGTGTACCTTTTGTATTTCTCTTCTTTTTATTATGCTCGAGCTGCCGTCAGACGAAAGCAAAATATCAACTAGAGATTGTAATTTGTCATCACTGACAAATTAAGGTGATCCGATCTTTTTTTTAATCAATGATTCAAGTCCTGATCGCAATAGGCATGACCATGCAGGTTTCATCTGTGGTCAGAGACATTGGCCGTGTGATGTTTGGATTCTCATTTAGAAAAGGGAGTCATATCTGCTATCTTTGGTACCAAATCTGTATACACTATAACGAAGATACAACAACAAGTACATATGACCTTTGACCCCACTTTGCACAACCTAGATGGCATCTGAGCAAAAAGTGGTTATTTTGTGAAATGATTCTTGTAACATGATCTTTGCGTGTGCAAAATATGGGAAAGATAAGACATGTATTCACCAAGATACAGGATGAAACATTTGTGACCTTTGACCCTAATTTACATACCCAAGATGTTGTCCGATCAAGTAGTTGTTATTTTATGAAATAATGTACGTGACATGAACTAAACATGTGCAAAATATGGGAGTGATAGGGGCTGTTTTTCTTGAGTTATTGCAAAGAAAGTTGCAGAAACATAGGAATATCTCAATACATCGAAGATAAGCTTTAATTTCAACCAAGTTTTTTTTATATGATTCCGACATTGTATGAAGAAAGGAAGGCACACATTCGATAGCGCACAGTCTCAGCTACAACATATTAAAATCGAGGAGAAATTCACCGAAGGGTAAGTGAGCTGGTGCTCGATAAAGACAATCATGTCAATTTTCACATTTAAAAAAATTCCCTCCCATAGAGATACCACGTCATAACGAAGATAAAGAAAGAAGTACATATGACCTTTGACACAACTTTGCATAGACAAGATGACATCTGAGCAAGAAGTAGTTAATTTGTGAAATGATCCTTGTAACATGGTCTTTACGTGTGCAAAATATGGGAAAGATAGGATATGTATTCACCAAGATACAGGATGAAACATTTATGACCTTTGACCCTAATTTACATACCCAAGATGGCGTCTGATCAAGTAGTTGTTATTTTATGAAATAATGTTCGTGACATGAACTAAACATGTGCAAAATATGGTGGTGATAGGGTATGTTTTTCTTGAGTTATTGCATATAAAGTTGCAAAAAGAAAGAAATATTTCAATACATCGAAGATAAACTTTAATTTCAACCAAGTTTTTTGACGTGATCCCGACATCGTATGAAAAAACGAAGGGCACACTTACGATAGCCCAAAGTCTCCGCTACAACATATCGAAATCTTGTAGAAATTCACCGAAGCATAAGTGAGCTAGTGCGCGATAAAGATAGTAATGTCAATTTTCATTTCCAGAAAAACTGCACTGCCATAGAGATTACACGTAAACTGGTCAAATTTGACAAGGTTACTTTGAATCCATTTTTAGGAGGTGATGCCGTCATTAAATCAAAATTGTGTTTTTATATTTATGAAAGAACATTTCATAAGCTTCAACATATTGAAATTTGGCTGAAAAATGGCAAAGGATAAGTGAGATACGCTCGAGTAAACTTGGAATTTGATGACGTCATTTTGAAAATTTACTTTTTTGACTTTATTAAGAAATTTGATATCTTTTAATCATTTTGTCAGCATAGCCAACCCATGAAATAACATGTACAACTCATCAGCTTTCAGAATATGTCAAGAAAATGGGGGGTCACCGTCCATCCTGACGAGTAAAATCCGATTTAAAATTGGCGGTTGTTTGGCATAGTTGCACTGTGTATCCCCATTGACGCACGCGCGGAATTTTAAGTTTGACGGGCCCGTATGACGTCATATTGAGTCGGATCGACTTGAAACTTGGTAGAAATATTCCTTGACATTTTGGACATCCCATCCGTGTAAAAAAACTGAAAATTTCTATTGCATACTAGCTGTGCGTGCGAATATGTGCGCGCGCGTACGCGTCCGTCCAATTTTTTCAATTTTTCAAAAAATGCTCCAAATGATCTGAAACGTGTGCAAAAAAAATTTGAGCTCGATTTGAGCATACAAATATTTCAACGCGCGCGTACGCGCACGTACCAAGAGAAAATGTGAATTTTGAGAATATGAGTAGAATGCGCATAACTTGAAATATATGTGACGTAAATTTCATTGAAAAACTTCATTCCATTAATGAGATATGATTGAGAATGTGTTTTCATATAATGACGTCATAGTGACGTCACGGTCGACTGATCACTTTGATTTTAGTTCGATTGCCGTCTTTGGGACACGATACATACATGGTATAAGTTTGAACTTGATAGGCATAGCATTTTCTGAGCTAACCTCTGCACAACTTTTGGGGAGAAATAAAGAAAGAAGAAGAAGAAAGAATCCGTACAGATACAATAGGTGATCCGAGAGGATACTCGGATCACCTAATTATACTACAAACTATGCACGTGTGAAGTTAAAATCTAAAGCTACTACCATGACTACACTGGGAATAAGAGAGGTGAAATGGGGAACTTAACATGTCGGTAGTATTTAAGGATGACATTATTGAAAAGTATATCATAATTATATTCATTAGTTGATCACATCAGTGAAGCCGTAGGAAAACTAGACAAGCCGAAAAGCTATTAACTGAAACTGACGTTGTACTATACCCGTGACGTCAAATATTGTAGTCTTCTAATCCAGGGATTCGGCCGAAAATTATGCGATTCAAATTTGAAGAGCTTTTCCAAATTTCACCAAACTTCACTGGTGTGTTCTACTAATTTCTTCTGCATTCGCAGAATTCTCAAATGTTTTGAGTATACATCTATTCCTTTAAAGTCTCGCTGTGACCAGGGACCATGTCACCATGGATACATCAAATTTGTGTCTCTCATTGTGTTTGAGTTCATCCACCATCTTAATCCATTTTGTAATTCAAGAGGCAATGACCCAGTTTCCTCGATGGGCTGAGAGATAATCACAACTTTTAGCTGTATGACATCTCACTGGGCAACGTCTGCCCTCATATAGTCTTGAACAAACGATTAAACCCAGAAAGAACCGCTGGTCTAGTGGGGTATACAACCATGAGGAAAACGTCTTGAGGATAACTCGGCCGCTTGTGCTGTATTTAGTTATATTATGTTTCGTCAATCATGTACGCCCTATAGCAAGATGTTTGTTTGTGTGTGTGTTTGTGAGTGTGTGTGTAAGTGTTAATAGTTGAATCTTAGGTAGGACGTAACAGTTTTAGACATTTTTCTGCTTGCTTAACTCCCAAGCAAGGGAAGAATTTAAAGTATACAAGGTATATTCTTTTAATTGTTCCATGAGTATTTTTTTTTTCATAAGTAGATTAGCATTTAAGACTGTGTATATTTTGAGTTATGTTCTGTCGTATACGTCTTTCTAATTGCAAGTTGTCTGTTTCAGTCGATATACTGTGTAAATCATGTTGCTATATGCGCTATTGGTTTCAGCTTATACCGTCAGATGCTGTCAGATTAAAGCAAACTGCCAATATTGCAAACTATAAACGTATGAAGTAATGGTAATGGTAATGGTAATGGTAATGGTAATGGTAATGGTAATGGTTTATTTAAAAATTCATTCGCAGCCATGGATATGGCTGAATTGCAGAATTGTGTACAATATAATATTTCATTTTATAATAACATACATAATCATACAATCATTCTTCAATTAAAATATAAAAATACACAATTATATATATATATATATATATATATATATATATATATACATATAAAAGACACCTGATGACCAAAATATCAAAATTGATCAAATACACTTGTACATACACATTGAAAAAGCTGCGAGAAAAATTAAACATAATCTTCATGTCATCATCATATATGCATACGCAAACTTATAGACTAAAATATATATCAAATATACACAAATCATTATACTTCTGGAACAACTTTCAAATTTTGTTTATACATGTACTGAAAAAAAAGAAGAAAAAGAACAAAAAGTGATAACATGAGAGATATTTAACACCTGTGTACGGAGACGGAGAGAGAGAAACACAGAAGAGATAGGAAGGAGATAGCAAGAGAGATATAAGGGGACAGAAGAGAATACTTGGAATGAGATGTGCAAAAATAAAATAATGAATCCATTTCTTTTTCATCTATATTTCTATTAAAATCATCATTTCAAACCGTATAATCTTCAACATTGCTATCTTTTTAACAATATTATGTATCATTAATGGTCAAAATCATACAAAAACCGAAATACCTTATACATATAAGGGAGTGGGGTTACCCACACATATGCAATAAGCATACAAACATAACAACATTCATTTATATTTCACATATCAATTATCATAACAATTAAGATTATTTTCTAATAATGATCTGAATGCTTAAGCTCAATCAATGTCAGTAAAAAAACTTCATCAGGGGGGCATTTTATGAAGGAACTTGTCGGATAAAATATCTGACAAGTCAATTATATCCGACAAGTTTTGAGAAATTCTTTAGTCTGATTGGCTGATTTCTCTGAACTTGTCGGATATAATTGACTTGTCGGACATTTTATCCCACAAGTTCCTTCATGAAATGCCCCCCCCTGGTGTGTCTATCCTGAAAAAAAAAAAACCCGTCTAAAACGCTTGATCAGCGTGTTGATGTTAAGTTTTTGATGTGTGGTTATTAACTTATTCTGGGAACTGTTGTACACATTTTCTAACGAGACAAGTAAACTCTTCTATATTAACTCTCAGAAAAGCACACACACATATTACTCGTCTCGACTTTCATTCAATCATACTCCATGGCTCACTTACCCTTTCGGTCTGACGTCGGGTACCGATCGCTCAAGGGAGATCATGTCGCTCACGTACTCGTTGAAGAAGGCGTGTTGCCAGCCAATCTTCACCTTGGATTCATCCTCCGGCCCTGTCTTCACCAACTTTCCCATCTCTCCAGGCCCGTGGGGGTCACGTGGTTGTGACGTCACATCCAGGTTCCTTACAGGATGTACGCGTGGTGTACGGTCTTTCTGTATGATCTAACGAGAAGAACATCAAAGGGGGGGGGGGGGGAGAGAGAAGGAGGAACCAGAAGTATTAAAGAAGAATGAAAACCAAATATATGTTTGGATTAAGGGAATGCAGCAATATATTAACAGAATACGTCATCAGTGATGAAATTCAGCAATATCGGACAATCCGTTCAAAGCCATAAATCTTTAAAGATTTGGTCAGCCATCGCTGGATAAGAAGACTATAGTGACATCACTGATGGAAAAGTATACAGAAAATTCGGCATACTTTCACTTTTCAAGCATTATGAAAAAGCACCTTATTTTCTTCTTTCAGAAAGCAGGGGGATTAATATTACCCTGAACAGTTATTTTGTCTTTAACAAATCAAGGGTATCTGTACTTTTCATATTAAAAAAAAATGATTTTTTTTTTATAATTCTCTTCATAGTTTCTTTACATTGTTTTCCATGTGTGACCACGCAAACTGTAGTAGTCTTCTCATCCAACGCTGGCTGCAACGAAACTTTAATAATTCATATTTCTTGAACGAATTGTCTGATTTTCAAATTTTGCTGATGTATTCTAATTATACATATTGATGTAGTCACTCAATCTACACGTACTATATTCGAGTTTCCTTCCCCTTTAGAGTGCCAAAGACAGCAAATGTAAGATAGTAAATTGTTCTGGGTAGATTTCGTGAGAGAGAGAGAGAGAGCTAAAGGTGCGTGTGTGCATCCTGATGACGTTCTCGGTTATCTATCAATATACTAGGACATGCGGGACAAAATTATTTTTGAAATGTGTGCAATTTATGCAAGAGCGTTGTGAAATAATGTAAGAGAGAAACGATACATCAACATTGGCATACGTTAATTTACAATACAAAATTGTATTAAACGTTCTTGAGTTTCGAAAGACGGGTATTTGCCAAAAGTAATGGTCATATTTTGCCCCCGAGAAACGTAACAAAGATTATGATGTCTCCACTTACTTTGTCCTCGTGGACCATTGGAGCGTGCACGTCATGATCTATTTGGTTCATTATCACAATACTCTCTCCGTTATGATTAGCGTTGTCCTGGAATGATTGTGGCGGCTTGCGATCTTCTGCCGCGTACTTCTTGACTTCAAACGCAAGTCTGTCTTTATCGCTACGCACGCTGTCTAACTCCTTCTTCAGCTGCTCGATTTGGCGCTTCATAACATCACCTCGCACGTCCACGGATTTCTGCTCGACGATTTCCCCTGCACCTCTCCTCGGCAAAACATCCTGCCCACTTCTATTGGAATGCAGCAAGTTTTCCTTCAGTTCGTTCCCCCACGAGAAACGGCTGCGCTTTTCCTTGACTCGACTCAACGTTCTGTTCAAGTACGCGCGCTTTTTCGCAAGCGCGTGGAAAGTGTCTTCCTTCGCCGGCATCGCCATGGTGTGGACGGGCTGCGGGTGGACATCCTCCTCGCGAATGTTGCGCTGGTGATCGAAGCTGGTGGGGAGCTTGAGGGTGGAGCCGCTGCCCTCATCGGTGAAGGACGAGTACATGGCTAGGATGAGGACGTCGAGAACGAACCAGAGGAGGGAGGTGTAGAGCACAGCCAGGATCACCCGACTTGACGTCCCCTTTGCGCTTCGCATCGTCGTAGAGGGCGCTGCAAAGGGAGATACGAACAAGAACGTGACATGATTAATTATGCAAATACAAAGACAGAAAGTTAGTCCAAAAGTTTATATCGTGCAAGTGAGTGTACTTAAACAGACACACATCATGATAGTGGCTTCGCACTGAAGTTTGTCAGAATGCCTGATAATCTTGACTATCGGCATACGTTTTGAAGAACTTATTTCAAGAGTCCCCATGCAGTTTTTTTCGTAAACCCTGTGGCGACGTGTTTGTATACAAAGCTAATGCCATTTTTAGATTGTGGGTTTAAGGGGGTTAAGGCTGGAAGGCAATCTACAGTCCTGATAGCACACGTAACCATACTCACATCTCGCAATATAAGTGAAAACAGGGAAAGCGAAGATTGCAATTTAGGAGGGAAAAGAGGAGAACGGAAAAATCGTACGTGGAAGGAGAGAAAGAAAAAAGAACCAAAGAAATCATGTCATCTTATGAATAATGAGACTGTGTTCAGGTGAGGGACTTTATCATGTTCTGTCTTGTAGAAATCCAGAGAAATCCATACGCCTATAGTACTGACCCACATCGTTTAAGATAATGAAGACACCACGTTCCATACAGTGTGACTGTAATTACAAAAAAGTGTCGACTACAGCAAGGCAGACGAGTGGTATCGTGTAGAGCAGCCTCTGCATTTTATCGTCACTTTCTTGGCGCTCTAAAATAATCGACTTGATGTCAACACATTTCCTTGTACATCAACTCCGGAAGCGTACTACCTCTCACATGCATTACCCCCCCCCCCTTTCCTCTTCCTCCTCCTCCTCCTCCTCCTCCTCTCCATTTCCACGAAAGGAAATAAAAAAGGGGGTTTCAAATCACATCGGGTTCGGTCGTTGCTGCACATGCGCGTTGAACATTATCCAAGTCATTTTCCTCAACTACCCTACTATCTACATCAATAGAATCTGATGAGGAAGAAGATTGGTGTTTAATTTTCTAAAATAATTGTGAGCATACGACGGAAGGGTATGCGATACATACTTTCCTACAATATGCATGTCATATACAATAATTGAACTGTAATAAATTATCATTCAGAGTTTGAATCGATTCTTGTTCAGCAATCTGTTCCCGATGAGCTTCACACAGCAGCGACTGCCCATTACTCTTCATCTCTTGTTTCATTATACGCTCCAAGCAACGTATCGTCCACGCTCCGAGAGTATAGTGTAGGATCAATCTGGAGTTATGTTGATTAAACATGGCTCCTGGGGATGTACTTAAGACGGGATGGGTCCTATACGTGATTAATCCTGAGTCAAGGGGATGTTTCGAGCTTAATTTGGGTTATTGGAAGGCGCCAGGGAGACCTTTTCTGCCTGTTAGGCACGGTTGCCTTCTGCTGCGAAGATTGTTTACCAGAGAGGTGTCGTCTGCTTTGAGACGATGGGATAATGAAGCGATTTGTTCGGCGGGAGCGAAGGACGGGAGAGATTTCACCGCTGCGGAGGGGAACGGATTGCCGCAGCTCTCTGTGACGAAATTAAATGTTGCACGTCCGGACTACATCTCATTCAGACATAGCCATTCCCTGGAACACCACAAACATTCGCCATGAGACAGGAATATTAGCGTGGCGTCTGTCGATCGCCTTGCATGGTTTTTCGCTCGCATAGACGCAGTCACATTAATTTGGCGCACATCGGTATAGTGGTTAAAGGATCGGGGCTATCACGGAAGTGATCATGGATTCGAATCCTGCATGGTGCGAACACCACTTCACAGGATGCCTTACTTGTTCCTTCTGCCCATAATGTAAATTTATTGTGCAGTAATTAGAGTGGGAAGACACCCATGCCAAGGCTAAATTTGCTACCTTAGATAGATAATCTGGGTAGATTAGAGCACATTGTCAAAATAATGTATGAGAGAAACTTGTAGTGGTGGATGTATTTCACTAGGAGATTAAAGCTAGAAAACGTATGGGCAAATGGTTAATTTGATGTGTCAGACACTATGATTATGATATGTTTCAGGCAAAATGAAGACGACGAATACGTCTAAAGAAATAGTGGGTATATCAGAGGATGTGATCGTCGATGCGATTTCAGAAATAAGAAATTAACAGATTTCTCCAACCCCATCTCACCCACTCACCCCCCCCCCTTATAGCCATGAACGAAATAAATCCGACGCGTTTTCAATGATTTATACAAGTCAAAGAACGTGAAGATATTAAATTATCTTTCAGCCATGGATCTGAAAAAGCTTTGTGGATTTCCATACGCAGACAGGAGTATTAGGGCCGTCTTCGTCATCACATGTTGAATTGTGTGTGAAATATTTAGTTTGATCGGAAATCTATCTGGATTTTTGCTTCGATACTACATTTTGTATATCCATTTTTCATTTATTTGTGTACAAATAGAATTGTTTCTATTCAAAAGATATCTCTGAAAGACAAAAGAAAACAATTTTACATTTGTATATTATTTTCTATTTATTCAGGTACAAATGTCCTAATTGTTCCTATCTGAAAGATGTTTCAGTTTAATGTTTCCAGGTTAGCATGCCTGTACAGTGACGGGGCATTGAACTGCACATTACTTGAATATGAGACCATTCTGAAGCAAATACATTTCACATAACAATAGATATATAATGTACTCTTAAATGAATCCCACAAGGATTGGAACAATCATCCCCCAGCATTCCCACTGATTCCCACTGATCAGGTACTAGCCATCCCCTTTAAACAATAGTAAGAGACATTTGCGGTTCTAGCTTTGTTACTGATTTTCAAGGCATTTAGTGTTAGTATAATGTACTTATTCGCAAACCTGCCTCGTTTAAATTCCGTTTACAGTATATATTTCGGGTTAGGGTTCAGGTTGGAATTCGGGTCAGGTTTAGGAATAGGTTTAGGATTAGGGCTAGGGTCAGGGAAAGGGTCTGGGGTCATTGTCCAAGAGATAATCGATTGTCCTCGAACCGACCCTATTACTGTTTAGGGAAATATGTTATGAATTCTACAGTAAAGCGTTTCATTTCGGTCAGTCTAATTGTACTCATTGTATTCATAAACGTTGTTTCTCCCATATCCGGCCAAATCGCTCATGCGGACTGGCGCGGTGTAGCGGAATGTGCATTTTAACTCCATTGGGTGGGGAAATCATAGCAATACTACTCTACATTTCTTCAGTCTACTTGTTTCTATTCTTATTGATGTTAATCAGTGTCTCGACAACTGAAAAAAAGAAGCAAATGTCTTGGCACAGGACTTGAAAGAGGGCTATGAAATGAAATAAATAAAATGGAATGAAATATTCATATAAGGTATGTGCAGAAACGAACACATATTTCCATGTGAAAAATCATAGGATGTGACCATTATAGGCAAACGACCATGATTTATGTCAGTTAAAAAAACAACAAGAACCTACCACTGAAATTACAGGTTTTCCGTACTGTGTTTAAGCTTTTGACAATTTACAAATCTACCTCGAACTGTAGTAGTAAATACATGTATACACAATGTTTGTTTGATGTGGATAAACAAGGTAACAACTTCGGTACACATGGCGTCATTGTAGCGAATTGCGTCCAACGTGTTTCCGGTATCAGTCCACTTATTAAATTCAACATCATAGCACGCGCTTGTCTGCCCAAATCGTCTCCTCTTCAAGCCAGAATTTGGTAGGACGTCCCGCCACGTTTGATGTGGCTGTTTACCGGCGGTCATTTATTTCGCGGCGAGGACGGTAAGGTGCTAATATGAATTAATTGCGCGCGTTGTTCGCCCTTCCGTCACGTGACGCAATTATAGTTCCAAGTCAAGATCATTACCCCGCGATCTAATTAGCCATGTAAGATGCTCTTAATGACTTGCCAGCACTCCTATAACAACACGGTACTGTTGTCAAGCCAACTTGCACAGCGTTTTCTAACGATTCATTTAAAGGCTGGGAAGGGGCTTATTCCGTCCATTTTCAGTGATTTTCCGATTGTTTCTACAAATACTACTTTCCCATCTGCCTGCCTTTCATCACACCAAAGGATATCTCCGTCGCCAAGCATGTCCTCTGCTGATTTGCTTTAGTGTGCCTTTACCTGCATTGGTTCTGTCGAGGCAGCAAATGAACATAATCAGATTTTCGTCAGTGGTATCGTGTTCCTGTGTGGCTCAAAGGTCTCTACAGGACACAAGTCGTGCTTTTAAGAAAAGCGTCCACCCCTGTATAGGTAGCTTCCAACTGCCTATAAGATCAATGTCACTGTGCGGTATTTCCGCAGTACTATGATGGTATATATAGTACTGATACATCTTTTGCTTTCTTGTTTCACTGTTCAAAAGGATACAGACAAAACCTGCGTCTCAATACGACTAAATAACAATTCATCATTTTCATTCTCTCCAAGAGCAGTAATCATTATACGCTCTTGTCAACAAACAATTGTCATATATTATGCTATAGGATAACACTGTCGGTAAAAACGAGTATAAATATCAATCCAGAAATGCTGGAGAGAGCAGACTGATGACAGACGTTGAAAGGGACATGTCGGCACTTTCGTAATCCTTTGACCAAAATGTAAAAGTGGTTATCGCTTTTGTTGTTGTTGTTTTTTGGATAAACTCTCGCTCTCTTTCTCCCTCTCCCTCTCTCGACCTCTCTCTCTCTCTCTTTCTTTATCCCTCTCTGTTGACCCCGCCCTTTTCAGCAATATCCATTGCTGCCGTGAAGCTGGTATTGCTACCAGCAGGTTTCTGAAAGGCACCCACGGGTGGACAAGCAAACAGCTGCCTACCAAGGAGAGAGCACTGGAGTCGAAAGCAAACAAAGCAGACTTGTCGTTCACGGAGTGTTTCCTATTCATTATTAACCAGGAAATGTTTATCTCATGAAGCCAATGGGCAATTTATATCATCATCACTTTTGTCATCATCATCATCATCACCGCCATCATCATCATCATCATCATCATCATCACTATCATCGTTATGGGATGTCGTCGTTGTCACCATAATCATCATATTCGAGGGTTCTTTTAGGCATTCCTCTCTGTCACCGCCCCATGGCCCAATCCCATCTCACGCTGAAAATTTACACATTCCAATCCTCTATCCGTACCAATGTGATTGGGTTACCCGGTCTACAATTCCATCATCTTTTCAACCATAGTTCTGTTTTAAAAAGTAGGTTCTTCATTACGATTATGAGCATAATGAATGTAACTATACAGAAATAGTCGACCCAATAAAATGCATGGATTTGGAAATGAAGACTGTTAAATAATCGTTAAACTAGCTAGAGTACAGAAAAAACACCTCCTCTTTGCGGATACGAATTCAATGTTACGATTTTCACTTTCAATGATCAAACTGTAAATCTAAAAGACATGATTAGGCCTACTATTATTAAGGATCTACTTCATACTTGAGCCGCTCATTTGAAATAGAATATTCTTATTTAAGCTGGAAAGGTCAATTCGGTAGTGTGAGGTCACTTTGATGTTTTGTATTGTGTTTTGCTTTTTTTTTTCATTCCTGGTGATCAGTGGTGGCGGTGTAATGTTGACCACATGTTGAGTGACAATTCAAAGCTTTGTGGTCAAATTCTTGGAATTGTCGTATACGGATCGTAAAATCTGTTGATGTCATAATTCACGTATTTCATTAAAATGTCTCAGAAGTCAGTGGCCTTATATGTTTACGTGCTTAAAAATTGTTTTTAAAGGAAACCAGATCAAAAACATAAATGTGGATTTAGTGAAAGCGGCAATATCAGTAGAGCACATAGGTGAAAGTTTGAGGAAAATCAGACAATCCATTCAAAAGTTAAGAATATTTAAAGTTTCGGTGACGTCATCGTTGGATAAGGAGACTATACTACACTTCATGCCGTCATTATGGACATCGATATAAAGGAAATATAAAAAAATCCACATATTTCACTTTTCTAGCATAATGAAAGAACACTTGACTTGCCTCTTTAAGAATTAAGGGGGAATAATGTTAACCTTAACATTATGTCAGTAACAAGTCGATGAACTGTGTACTTTTCATGCAAAATGAAATTTTGTGGAATTATCCTTAAATTTTCTATTGTTGTCCAAAATGACGTCATGAATTGTAGTAGTCATATTATCCAGGACTGGCTGCATTGAATGGATTGTCCGATTTTCCTCAGACTTTCCTGACATGTTCACTCAATCCATATTTATGACATTTTGCTTATTTGGGTTTGGGTTTCCTTTAATGGACTCTTCTGCGTGAGATTGGCTGATCCATTAGGCACACTAAAATGGACACCTGTAAAGTTTAAGGATGCGAATTGATGAGAAAACTACTCAGCCGAGATTGATCTCTGCTGAATTAAATTTTGATAGTATACAACATGTATTGTGTTTTTGCGCGTATTCAATTCTATGAGTATACCTGGTCTACGCCAAAGAATGACCCTACGAAGATGAAGGATGAAAATATCAATCATGATAATTACAACGCTGAGAATGATGCTGATTATAATATCTCAGCAATGACTACTTTTGCATGATCTACGTATGACCTTGAAACCCCCGCTTTTGATAGAAGGCTCACCACTTGTAACACCACTTTCCCCAAGCAGGCTCTGTAAAACTATCCGCCAAGTGTCACATACAGTTTGCACACTCGCAAAACCTCATCATTTCCAAATTGCAATCTAAATTGAAACTGCGTGTAATTGGACCCGCCTCAGATATCAAGACCGAGGTGTTATTTGCTTATCCATTAGGGCACTTTCCGTATTAACATTGACTTCTTGGCCGTCTTCAGTGCGCGACATGTGCCATTGATCATGTAAGACATAATATGTATGATATATGCCCACGTGATCATTCACGTCATGGCCAACGGTTCTCCTTTCTGTCCTAAAAGCCACGTAGCCGTAGCAATCAGCGACGAATTAAAAGTGTCAGTCGGATTCGGAGCTAAATGAAATAGCCAATACAGTGATGTCAAGTTCATTGGGCAATTCACAATGAAGTAGAGAGAAAATAATTAATATAGGTGTATTATTTGTGTGTGTGTGTGTGTGTGTGTGTGTGTGTGTATATATATATATATATATATATATATATATATATATATATATATATACAAGGCTGGACATTGGCGATGTCCCTGGTCCTCTAAATATTGATGTTGAGCCACCAAATGTTTTAAAAAAGACTATTTTTGGTGGTCCGGATCGGGAAACTAAAATTTAGAATGGATCGTAATCTCTCATTTCATTTCTGGCCAACATTTCAAATTAAAGATTTAGTGCCCCGAAATACGGGCCACAAGAAACAAAAAAAAAAATGTTTGTGTCGAACCCTGAACATATTTTTGTGTTTACCTTGAGGCTACTTTGGATGTATTTGTGTGGGGGTTTTTTTAAGAGTGAGTTCATAAGTGTGTCTGTCCGTGTGTTTGTTGTAGGAAATATTCACAAGGAGCAGTGGTGATGTAACTACTAGCTGACACTTTTTTTTTCCTCGCTGAGGGATTAGTAAATATGTTACAAGATTTTCCGTCTGACTGTATTCAGACAATATTTCAACATTAATTCTTAAATCGTTGCCATAGCAAAAACAAGGCTGTATCGGCTTACTGGTTGCTAGAGAGAATCAACTCGTTTTCAGCTTGTACATTAAATTTGAATCCAGTATGAGACTTGCATAATATAGAACGAGAAGAAGTTCGACCCTTGAGTTCGACTGCACAAAGGAAAGCGATTTCTGTTCCAAGGGCGTGCTACCGAAAACAATGCACTTCGATGTTTTCAGTTTTTATTAATGTACTAAAATCCATTGATATCTCGTCCTTGAGGAGCTTGTATCTAATCAACCAGGGGCCTGTTGCATAACAATTTTTTTACCTTACATAACTCGGGCTACTTTAGAAAAGAGCTTTTTCCTGTGTTGAAGTCAATAGCTGAATCCATCTAACCTTAGTTTTCCGTCTTTCCCAGAGTTTCTTTAAAGTAAAAAGATGTACATGCAAAAGGCCCCAGTTCTACTCAACATATCTTTTATTCTTAAAGTCTAATGATTTCTATCCATTCGTTGAATTGCAAGGTCAAATGAACGTCAGGGTAGCATTTTCGTCATTTAAAATAGAATAGCTTTCAAGACATGTCAGAATGTCCAAGGCCTTTGACACCATAGACCACAGCATACTACTTCACAAATAATCACATTATGGTATCAGAGGAAAGGCCTTGGAGTGGTTCAGGAGTTACCTTACTAATCGAAAACAGTTTGTATTTATCAACGGACATGCATCGACTACACAAAATGTTAACTGTGGTGTTCCTCAAAGAAGCTTACTAGGTCCCCTTTTATTTATTCTCTATGTTAATGATATGTCAAATTCTTCAAACATCCTCTCTTTCTTATCATTTGCGGATGATACCAATGTGTTTTTATCTGATTCTGATTCTGATCGATTAATTGATATTCTAAATAGTGAATTAATGAAGTTACTTCAGTGGATAAGAACGAACAAATTATCAATAAATTTGCAAAAAAAAAAAAACTAAATGCATGTCGTTTAGTAATTCGCTGGAAAATTTACCGAGAAATATTTTCTTGGAAGACACGGTCATAGAAGAAGTTTCCTCCATCAAATTCTTAGGTTTGATCCTGGACAATAAACTTACCTGGGGTTCGCATATTGATATTTCAAGGAATATAGGTGTTATAAACAAAGTTAAATTTTATCTTCCCCAAAATGTACTTTTTATGTTATATTCTACTTTGATACTACCTTACTTAAATTATGGGATACTCACATGGGGAAACACTTTTTCTACTAATACAGAAAGAATATTATTATTACAGAAAAAAGCTCTTCGTATCATTTGTCACGAATCGTGGAGAAGTCATACTAATAATTTATTCCACGAAAGTAATTTTTTGAAAATTTATGATCTTTATCGTTTGCAATTAGGACAATTCATGTATAAACTCACCAACCATTCTCTCCCCCTTGTGTTTGATTCCATGTTTTTAAAGAATGAAACTGTTCATGCATATCCAACCCGTCAATCCCATGAATATCATTTGCCTTTGACTAGGACGGTTTTCGCAAAATCTTTATTCTCCTTTTCTGGACCAAAATTCTGGAATTCTCTGGATAATAATATAAAAGAAGCTTTAAGTTTTTATACATTTTCTTTAAATTTAAAGAATCGTCTAAAAACTTCGTACGCAGCATAATTCATTTTTCTTTTTTTACTTTTGATTTTCAAAGTTGTTGTTGCTTCGTTATTCTCACTACTCTTTCTTCATCAGCGAGCCCGTGCTTCTGTGCCTCCAGTGCCCTGGTTATGACCCACCATTTTCCTCTCCTCTCCCCTCCTCCCCCCCCCCCCCCTGTCCACCTCGGACTTACTACCTTCTTCACTACTATATCTTTATATCTTTCTATCCTCTCATCAATTTTTTCCTTACAAGAGAGCCGCCATGTGTTTGTTAATGTGCGTCCGTATGTGTGCATGTTTGTGTGTATTACTCTGTCTGTCTTTGTTTGTTTGTTTGTTTGTTTGGTTGGTTGTTGTTGTTTTTGTTTTTTTTTTTGCTACCGCTTAGGGAAATTTGTTGTTGTTGTTGTTTTTGCAAGTTTTTCTCTATGAGGGGACTGCATTGTACAAGCTCTGCTTTTTAGCAGTCCCCTCCATTTCCAGCAATATTGTTTATGCATTTACCACAGTGACGTAACAGTTATTTGTATCTCTGTTGATAATTTACCTATATTTTTTTACAATGTTATTCTGTTCATCGCATTGTGGTACTGATTTCATGACGTCTGTGTATACGAGCGTTTCTTTGTATTTCTTATTTGTTCGTTGGAAGTGAAATAAATCAACTTGAACTTGAACTTGAAAAATATTTGTTACAAATATGTTGAGCATGATCATTGCAGTGCATCGAACAATAATGACCGTTTTAAGGCGAAATAATGGTCACAACAATGAATAATGATGAATCTCATTCATCGGCGTGTGTTGAAGAAATACAGTCCTACCAGAACTGCACAAGCACATACACACACTTTTTCCAGAATCTTTTCAGAATATTCCATTCAATTAATATTTAAAAGGATAACATAATTCGGTATATTATACACAGAGACAAAATTACAAACTTTTATCATTAACATAACTATAGCCAGGGCTCGACACTAACGGTGGCCCGGTGGCCCGGGGCCACCAAAAATGAAAGTCGGGCCACCAAATTTCAAAAAAGGGCAGATTTGGTGGCCCGCGTCGGGCCACCAAAATTTTTTCTAAAGTATGTCAACAAATTCGGAACTTTTTGCGCCGGTAATGCATAAATGCATGCAGTGAGTTAATGTTTTTTATTGTTTTTGTTCGGGCCACCAAATTTTTCTCTCGGGCCACCAAAAATTTGAAATTGATGATTTTGGTGGCCCCATCGGGCCACCAAAAAAAAAAGTTAGTGTGGAGCCCTGCTATAGCAGTAGACAGAATTGTAAAATAACATCCATTGTTTCTTCGTACTGTCTTCACAAAAAGTACACCTAAATAAAAAAAAAGATGAAACAAAGTGAAGACAATGAGAACCTATAGCTGTATTTATTAAAGGAGTCCACACTCCCTCCCCCATCTTCCATAGCAAGTTCTCCCCTTCCCCTCCTAAGATATCTAATCCCACCGTAATCTTTAACCCATAAACCTATAAACACACAGAGTCACACACATTCACACGCAATCAAGACATAGTTTATGTTCTACAAATTGAATTGCTCTTGAACTTCGTGATAAGATACATCTCAGTATACTTTTTTTATCCTTGATGTCACCGTAACTCGGCCACGGACGAGCGATTGAGTGAAGAGGTCGCATTAAAAACTAATGAATTCCATGAAAGGTGTTAACTTAAAACCGTGAAGTGATTACCACGAGTATGAAGGCAGCTTACCTAAATTAAGCCAATGGTTGCGTGATGGCTGTCTGAGTAATTATTCAAGTTCAAGTTCAAGTTCGAATTTATTCGTTTTTCCACAATAAAATCATACAGACATAAATCTCACTTTCTTGAGTGACAGAAACAATGCACGTAAATTCGTACAAAGAAACCAACAATAATGGGAAAAACTAATAGTATCAATACATTGCAATTGTTGCAGAAGTAACGAAAATGAAAGAATTGTCAATATTATTAAGGTCGGGCCACAATTCAAGGTCGCTGGCCGGTACGATAAGGGTTCAATTTCAATTTCAATTCAATTCAATTCAATTCAATTCAATCATAGTTTATTTCCAATCAATGAAAATCAAAACATAGTGCAAGGTATACATGTCATGAAATGATATTCAAACATTTGCAAAAGATTCTGGTATACGAGATAAATTGTGTTAAAATGTGTTTTTGGGTGTGTGCGCGTGTGTGTTTTTTTTTTTAAATGACTATTCTTTCCAAACTTCCTTATACCTGAAAAACGGATTCAAAATCATACATGCATATAAACTTACTGCATGTTTTTAACTTATAAAATTCGACTTAAAGACTGCTGAAGTTAAAATATACGTATGTGTTAAAACATATGTATATGTGCATATCAAATATATATTATATTACATTATATCATATGTCATATTTTATTATATCATATATCGTATCAAAATAATCATATCATATAACATATCATATTACATATCATAATATCAAAACTAATCGTGACAACTTTATATGGATAGACCGATCATTTTACTTGTACAATGCTAGGTCTACGGAGGCACCCTTATCAGTAAGGATAAAGCCACTAAGTTTTGTTGCCGTTTTCTTTAACTGCATGCTTGATTATAAATCAAGATTGCAATGTCTGTAAAGTGAAAGCGACGATCTCTCGTTATATTTGCAATATATACATAGACGAGGTAAGATAGACTTGATGAAAAAACTGTTTATGAGAAAAGAGAGAGACCATGCACGTGAGTATTGGCTCAAGTTCAATTTCATCCTTTTTTTTTCTATTCGGATTTTGCACATTTAACACGTCGATGCAACAAGGCTCGCTGGCTATGCAAACGTGGCAGTGAACTTTCGATCTATCTCAGCCAGCTGCGGGTACGTATAGCTGCCTGTGCTTGGAGAGGGGGAAAAAGTCGATATTCCATTAACTCTACTTAAATGACCAATTCACCTGTGTAGATCGAGCTATCCTATCCTATTACCCCGCTGAGTATTGCAGCCTCTATAGAACTTTGGAGTCTGTGTGTGTGTATGTGTGTGTGTGTGTGTGTGTGCGCGCGAGCGTGTGTAAGTACATACTTGAAGCGGATGTTTAAACAAAAAGTGGCGTAAATTAATACGCCATCGATCAGTATCAATCATTTTGCAGTGTTTACACACCTCATCCCAACACTACACTCGAGACATATAATATAGTGGCAGATAGGTTAATATTATAATGTACGAATTGAAATATGCGGGTTACTTCTGTGCGAGAGATCTCTCAATTCCATAATTGGTTTCATCAGACGAAACGTATGGCAGACATTCCTGTTCGGTTCTGATCGACACTCGTGGCGTCTACGAAAGGGCGTGTGAGTTGGTTCCTTATCGCTGACTTATACACGCCTTTGCACCTGCCGTGTTTTACTGACTTTTAGTTAAACCAACTTTACACTCATTATACACATAATTTTATGAGCTAAAGTCACAAGCACACACACGTTTATAATTTGCATTTCTTGTTGGTCAAACGGTATTTAAAATATCCATCTATCTATCTACGTATCTCTCTTTCTCTATCACTCTGTATAAATTATATATGTGTATATATATATACCATTTTAAGTATATGCACACACACGTACAAAATATTCATAATTCATATTATATATTATACAAATATGATGGCAATATAAATACATTTATGAACATTAAATACATTTATGAACATGCAATGATTATATATATATATATATATATATATATATATATATATATTTACATTGCCATCATTTACATGTATGTATAATACAACTATCAGCCACGCTGAAATTCTAAGTTTCCGTCGTTGATTTCTGCATTATAAAGTAATCAGTAGCTCCCCCTTAGGTGTTAGATCTACATGTATGTACGCACGTTGTCTACTGGCTCGGAAGAGTAGCTCTGAAAAGCATAGCGACATTTCACAAGGCTAACACTTCAGTCATTAGCGTCAGTGCGTTATCAATACAGTAATGTGGACCTCTAAAGAAGATATCGACCTCTTATACACCTATATGGCAAATATGATGTTGTATTGTGTATGTTAATGTCAGCAAATGCTATGCACACATCTGCGCGTGCATATTGAGAGATAATTGGTTCTTCCATTACAGAAAAGTGAGAAAAGCAACGTTTTCTATCCAACTCATTTTATGATTGAGTTTGTGTAATCAGCTATACATTGTATATATGTCACGATTCAAAGCAATTCATGCGCCTGCATCCAACGTTCTGAGAGTTTTGAATCCATTTCATCGACGTAAGTATTTTGTGCGTCGGCGAAAGTACATTCGACAAAAATAGCCTTGGTCGTTGGATTTACTGTAATTGGGAAGCTTCGTAGAAAGTGCGTGGTGATGATCAGCCTTGGCAAGTGTCTAAAAAATGAAATTAGTCAATGACCCTTTTAAGAAGTTGATTAGCTTTTCTTCTTGCATCGCCTGTTTCAAGGCTTTTCATAGGTTTCCAAGGCTCCTCGAGTCAGTAGAAGTAAAATCCTCAAGTTGTACAATATGAAACATGTTAATGATTTTGGGAGATGGTCTTTCTTCATGATGTGTTCTCAACAATAGATTAATGTTTGTGTTTGTTTGCTTGTTTGTTTATTAACATGCGAAAGCAAGAGCGACAAGGCGACACGGAACAAATAAAGGATAAGACATCTCAGGAGTAGACTGTCGGATACTCCTTTCATAGAGGGGGAAAAAGTGACTACATGGTTATACTATTGTACAAGTAGGTCCATGGTATACAAATGAACTTAAAGGACAGGTTCACCTTCATAGACATGTGGGTTTAGTGAATGCAGCAATATTAGTAGAACACATCAGCGAGAGTTTGAGGAAAATCAGACGATCCGTTCAGAAGTTATGAATTTTGAGGTTTCTGCTCAGTCACGACTGGATGAGAAGACTACCATAGCTTGTGATGTCATATGTGTACAACGATACAAAGAAAGAATAGAGAAAATTCAACATATTTCCATTTTTCTCGCATAACGAAAGAACACTCGACTTCTCTCTTTCAAAAGGCAGGGGGAATAATATTGCCCTTAACATACGTCAGTAACAAGTCGAAGAAATGTGCACTTTATTCAAAAAGTAAAGTTTTGTGAAATTCTCTTTTTATTTTCCTTATATCGTTGTACGCATGTGACATCATACACTGTTGTAGTCTTTACATCCAGCAGTGACTACACAGATACTTTAAAAATTCATAACTTTTGAACGGATTGTCCGATTTTCGTCAAACTTTCACTGTAATTTTTCTTCGTCTCTTTTGCTATATACTTATCACAATATTCGTACTTATATTCTGTACTTTGATAACTTTCCTGTTCTGTATCAATGCGCTTAGAAACGCCCGCATTAAGCGCGATGCACATTTTATTCATTATCATCATTATTATCACACTAAAACCCTAGAGACATGATTGTGCAAGCTATTACATGCAATGGCAGATACTTTCAGCAGCTGTTCAGTGAGCTTGACAAGGTTTGTTTGGGATACGTGACCAAACAAGCGACAAGAAAAACAAGTGGTAGGCCTACGTGTGATTTGATATGCTAACAATTACGGTAATCCTTTCCGCGCTGACAATGTCTCATTTTTTAAGGCATAATTTACCATTTGCAGATGAAACAAGAACTCAGCATTAGCGCATCAAAAAAATTCTAGTTCTAAAATATGAGTTGGAGATAGAAACAAAAAATGTAAAAATTTGAACAAGTATAATCGATGCTAAACATTGCTAAATATACAAAATGTGAACAATAGTTATAATAAAAATGTTTCCTGATTAAACCGTGTACAGTTATGGTTTAATGAGAAAAATAGTGATATCTCCTTATATTTTAAGCTCTGTTGCAAAAATCTTATATGGTAGGATGTTTTGTGTTATAGCTGACCTACATATATGCATCAAATGTGATATTTTGAACAATTTTTTTTAAATCACTGCTCCCAAAGGTAAACAGGACCTTTAAAGGGATGGTATAGTTTTGATTGAGATGGGGATTTAGATTTTTTTTTGTTCGAGATAATGAGAAACCAGTTCTGAAAAAAGAGCATGCAATTCTAAGAGGAATTCATAGTCTATTTGATGAAAATCGGTTTTGAAATGGCTGAGATATCAGAAAACCAAGTGGGTTTAACCCGTTGAGGACGGGCCGATTTCACTACCACATTCATTTCCCATAGACACTTGCCCGAGTATATAAAAGTTGGGCACCAACTTTATTGGGTTTTTGGATGTCTCAGCCATTTCAAAACCAATGTTCATCAAATAAACTTTGAATTCCTCTTAGAATTGCTTGCTCTTTCGCATTCCATAAGTGGTTTCTCATTTCCTCACAAAACCATTAAAATCTGAATCCCCATCTTAACCAAAACTATATACCATCCCTTAAACAAGCAAGATTATTGAGCCAAAGGAAAAGCCGCTTGACTTCTTCCCCATCTTTCGTGGTATAAAGAATAGACAATGGTTTATTTATTTATAACTCTTCACCTATTCAAAGAAGGACACTGTAATATTATTTCCTTGTAAATTCAGTCATTATCTCTTTGCACCATAAAAAAACAAATCCTGGTAGCATAAAGTCAAAAGAGCAATTGTACACCCCGCTCAATGAAATACGCTAATCAAATGTAGCCTAGCGAATTTTAACCGCAAAACTCTGAAGAACAACCAAACGTACAAATCGTAAATTTCCTATTGTCGACATTGTACATAAATTTATCTAACAATAGACTGAATGAATACATTCCGATGAATCGACCTAAGACAAAACTTATAGCAAATAGCTTAACACCAACATGGGCACAGTTTCATGATTGACTTTGCGTAAATCCAATCTGTTTGATGCGCAAATAGCATTATTATTGGGAACAAAGTGGTCTAATATCAATGGGAAAGGCGTATAGAAAATGCATATTTCGTGAATCTTATATTTACATGCGTTTGGAGAAAATGTGTAACATCCCGCTTTAAAGTTGTTGTCAAGTTGGGAATAATATAACATTCTGAGATACACATCAATCCCAAACGACATCCACGATATTTCTGATCATAAATTCCAGGACTTACCTCCAGACGATGAACTCCAGAAAGCGAGGAGAGGGAAAGGGAGATGAAGCGGTACGGAGTGTGATCCCTCCGGGAGAGTTATCCGCACGTCGCGAAGAGCTGCCGCATCGTCATGATCGTGGCGCCTGAGTAAAACTCAGTGGATCGTGCGGAAATCCTCGTCCCGCCTGCTCGCTCGAATGCGTGGCTGGCACAGTGCGTCGTTCAGTAGCCTCAGCATGAGCGCGAGCGGGAGAAGATCCGTGGGTGATGACGTCATAACTTTATGCCCATTCTTTCTGCGCGTAAGCCTGCGGAAATCGGGGGACAACAATAAATGCAGTCTCCAACTTGATCATTTTATGCCATAATGTATGCTGCAAGCACAAAATATGAGTGTTATTACACAAGGTCGAATTGATCTTTGATAATGATCTCACAACATGATCTTAATTTGGGACCTTTGTTTCGTGATTATTTTGATTTATTTGTCTAGATACCTACGCTCTACTATACAATCATCGTCTGCCTATCAAAGAATTGTCATTTTCACAGACATTAATAGATTATGCAACCTATGTAAATACATGACAGATATTATCAAGGAGTTTTTAACATGCTTTTGATATTTCAGTCAATCAATGTATCCCTACATCATTTGTAATTTATTTACCTTTTGTTCTGTGAAAGAAAAAAATGTAATGAATTTAATTAGATTGAACATAATTAATTATCTCTATACATGCTAGTCGCTTTAGACAGTTGACAGGACGCCTGCTTTATAGCACGCAATGTGTCCTTCCAGTCAATTTATCAATATTCCAATGCCTTTTTCTCATCATTAAGTTTTTTTCCTTCTTATCTTTACGACGCCCGAGTTAATTCGACAGTCAAATAATTATTAATCTTGTTTGTAAGAAAGAAATGTTACCATTCATTTCACTCCTGATATATATAGGACAATATTTTGTCATAATATTCCAGTCATTACAAAGGTTTTTTTCACCTCCGCTGTTTACCAGCACTACGCTGATGACTGGTGGGGATATAATAGATAAACTACCAGCTTATTAAATTTCTCGAGTTGTATAAACGATGCCACAACCTGTTGCCCAGTCTTGAAAGGTGATATACTTCCTTTCTAAAGCTGGGTAATTACAGGGTATCTACTAATTAAGTCCCTCCAAGGGAGGAAAAAGAGTTATAGCCACCTTCTAACTTCATTTTGATCGTGATCTAGCATCGTGTTGATCGATAGCAACCAAATCGGGTGACGACAGTAAGTTGGTTGTTTGCAATCCACAACGTGAACGCGAATCTCTGAGACCTGAGCCAGAAGTTATCGATCGCTCGAGTTTTCTCCCGTCCGCATGCTTCCATGCTCACGCTATGCAAATTAAAAATCTTCTCTCTGACAACAGCTGTCTAAACAACTTCAGCAATCATTGGAGAGATTTTTGCACACAGCGCGTGAATATGGATTTCCTTGAATCATACCGTGTGAGTTCTGAATGATTTATCTATCTGATCTATAGTGTCAGATATTACATGCAAATGCCTAATCAATGATTTTGTCTAATAATAATATCCCTCGAGTTCCTCGTGCACATGATTCATAGGGAACAGACCTCTCATCCAGTGTGGTTCTTCTCTCTGAAACTCATTGCCAGCGAAACTGAGAATGTAGGTCTTAATCCTCCTTTTCAAGGAAGAACTGAAATCATTTTAGTAGCAATAATTTTAATGCTTATGGGACATCGCTCGCTTTAATCCCATTAATACACAAGTATCAATTAGTGCCAAGCGATTCAAAAGATAGACTCTCACACCTGCCATGAGAACATTGACTCTTCGCATCTCGTATATAGACCTATCAATTTGATTCAAATTTCTTAACAAGCATGTAAAATGTGTGAAATTTAAGTAGGCGTATAATAAGTACATTTTTCATCAGCATAAAAAGGGCTATTTTTATGTCAGAGGAAATTGACAATAAACGCAGAACGATTGTAGTAGGTTATTTTTCCTCCCTAAATAAGTCAGATCTCTAGCGAGATTTGTTCACAGACTTAAACAAGAGCACAGGGTCCATGAGTGTTGGTAGGATGACATTTATATTCGTGTTTTAACTCTGCCGGCAATATTTGCTATCTCGTAAAGGGACGTGTCAGTAGGAAAGAGCACCGTTGCTACATGGATTATACGAGTTGAAAGCAAGCATAGTATTATCATTATGATCCCTTTTTATCATTCCCTACCACCATGACCAGCTGGTTGTACGTTAACAGGTGGAACGAAAGAGAAAAAGGATCATAATTATACTGTACGCTTTGTAGATCTATGAGTTGGTGCAACCCCTTCTGATTGAGCAAGTGTTCCTCTCTCCTTCTCTCTCCCTCTCTCTCTCTCTCTCTCTCCGTCTGTCTGTCTCTCTCTGCGTGTCTGTCTCTCTCTCCTCTCTCTCCTCCCATCTCCATATATTTCTCTTTCTCTATGCCTCTGAGCTTTCCTCTATCAATCCGTCATTCCTCGATTGATGCATCTAATGTGCATTTATCTGTATTTAGCATGTCTATGATACGTATATGTACGTTATTTTGTATGATGATGTATGTGTATCGTGATGTTTCTACCTATCTATCGCCACATAGCTCGTCAGCAAAATATCTTCCCATATCTCCCTATTATATATACCTACGTGTTTCGCTATTTACCTATATTATCCACCCAATTCTCTCTTTGCGCAGGGTTTCACGGAGGGATACACGTTTAGCCGGTAGGGGTGGTGATTATGTGTTGCATTTTACTCTCTAAAAAAAAATCGAGTGAAAATTTTCACTCTAAAAAGAGTGAATACAAAAAAGAGTGAATTTCGAGTGAAATTGGAGTGAATTTTGAGTGAAAATGCTCATTTTCACTCATTTTGGAGTGACGTCAGGGATCACTCCAAAATCTTCGAGTGATCCCTGACGTCACTCCAAAATGAGTGAAAATGAGCATTTTCACTCAAAATTCACTCCAATTTCACTCGAAATTCACTCTTTTTTGTATTCACTCTTTTTAGAGTGAAAATTTTCACTCGATTTTTTTTAGAGAGTAATAGTGGGAGAGAGAGTTGCAGAGTGTGTGTATGTGTGCGTGCGTGTGGGTGTGTATTGTGCGATCCGAAGAACATCAGGTGTGTGTGTGTGTGTGTGTGTGTGTGTGTGTGTGTGTGTGTGTGAGGGAGAGAGAGAGAGAGAGAGAGGGAGGAAAGAAGGAGACTCAATCGAGGACCAAACCCAAGAGGTGGAGGAGAACACAACTCTCTAAGTATTGATCAGCCTCCGTTGACGATCGCATTTTAACACACTGGGCGTCCCCGAGGCTCAAGATAGTGGATACTTGCCTTGTAAATCAACACCAACTCCTCTCGTTTAAAAAAAAGAAAGAATAAAAATGGAGGAAAGGAATTTGCTCCGATATTAGAGTACTTCGATTAAGCTGCGACATTGATTTCCAGCGTTCGTGTATTCGTTTCAAGTGGGCCGCCTACTTCGGGGGGAATGCTAGAACCCGAGAGGCACTTGACATTTATCAAGTCAAAGGCTCGCAGTGGGAATCCAGCCTTAAAAACGGCAACATTTCGTCCAATCTGCTCGCGACACGACGGGCCACTGTGGCCTCTCGAAACGCTTCGACGATTTCTAACACTTCTAAAGGGGCATATACAGATTTAATAGTCTACTCCTCAATGTGTCTGTCACAGGTTTATATTCACAGGAAATATAAGAATGAAACACTACCAAAACAAAAAATACTCTTTGAACAAGTTGCATTTATTTGAAAAAGAAAATTTATATCAATTACAATTATTATGTATGATACACACACACACACACACACACACACATACACACTCATATAATTATATAGATATATAATCATATACATATGATATGTGTGTGTGTGTGTGCGTGCCTCTGTGTGTGCGTGTTAAAACATTAGGCATGGAACTGTTAGCAAAATCATAAAGTGTTTTTTGAGTTTGATGTAAAATATTCTAAGCCATATGAGCCAGTTGCTGTATGTAAATATTGTGGTCGTTATATATTTGCTTATTGATATCTTAGTGTATTTGTGAGTGTCTGTCAGTATTTATTTGACTTGCAGAAAACCCCACCAAACTGCAATGGTGTGAATACGGTGCCAATCAGGTACAAACACACATAATACATATGCACATGTACACAAAGCGCGCTCGCACACACACACACACACACACACACGCACACACACACACACATGCACACACACACACACACACACACAAGACGTTGCTTTTGGTTTCTGATGCAGATGTGGATATAATTTAAGGAATGTTTGTAAATATTTTGAAATGCAATGTTTGATCCAAGAGTACAGGACTGGAGTCACTCCCCCCCCCCCCCCCCCCCACCAGCATCCCCATGGAAAGGTTAACAATACTATGAAAAGTCACTGATTACAATAAATTCATGTTACCAAGCCACTAAAAGCTGCATAAGATCATCTCATATTGCATGTGCATATCTTAGCTGTCTTACCCCCATCAGGCATAACCATTATGACAGCGGACATTTTCATGGTATATTTCTAACAGCCTCATGTTGGCAAAGAGCAAAGAAAATCCATCCACCTTCGCTATACAGTTGCATAGATTTACACCACACAATTTTTTTTACTGAAAATTACCTAAAGAGTGACCCCACGTCCAATTAGCTAAATTGATATGTAGCATCGAAATACAATGGACTGTGCTAAATAGAACGTATGAGGGAGTCCCCAGAAGATCTCAAGGCCGCGAAATTGGCGTCCATGTTTGCTGGATGCCGCTATACGGGGTAAGATAAGCAATACGTTTACAGTGATCATTAATATATTTGACAATGCCACGCGGACAAGCATTACTCGTTTACTTCTCTTCCCGTTCTCATTTCCATGCTATTTGCTTTTAGCTCGCTGGCCAGACAAGACAGCAAATAAGACGTCCTCACGATCGATGCATCATCTCTGTTTACCATCCATCGTAATCCCCCGGCTCAGGGAGACTCAAATGGCTAGTTCAGGAAGGCTTGTCGTATTTACATGAGCTTTCGCGGCGAGTATGGATTTTTGCACACGCGAACTCGCACATTACGAACTTTTAAAAATGTACCAGTAATATATCTAGCGTCACTGCATTAATATCAAGGAGGTACTAGGTGAAAGTAGTATACCTCTTTGGTAATATATACCTCACGTTGTAATTCATGTTATCATATTCGCGTATGTTCGCAAAACAAAAGAAGGCTATAGAAAACTCTGACTAAACCGCCATCCGAGGTAATCCTCTCTTTACTCAAGAGCGCACCTGTTGAAACGTGGTTGTGCAAACTGCTCAAATATAGGTGGAAGCCTGGAAGGATATGCAGAAAATAATCTTTTACGACCTATTCTTTATTATGATGACATTTACCGAGTTTCATGGTTGTGTCTTTCAATCCTTGTCGGCGTGTTGATATTATGCAACCATGGAGCTAAGTAGCCTTATGATGCAACTTAGGCTTCTTTAACGTTGTCGTATTGGTTACGCTAAACAGGCATGAATTCGTAACGATAAATTTCTATTTGTCAGTACTTCTGTGTACATCTATTCGCGTTTGGGATTGTCATGACAAATACAGAAAAAAAAACAGGAAGAACGATTAATCAAGCTGTTAGATAGATAAAATAGCAAGAAATAATGTTTTTAGGAGAAATGACATTGAAGTCAACATTATGAGTGGAAATTAGGGCCACCTACCACGAAATCACACAGCATCAAATATTGATGCGAGAGTAAAACTTATATCAAAGTGCAATTTAACCACAATAGATGTTAGATAGATAGAAGTTCATATTGGTAAATTTACCAGATAATAATAATTCAAGGTTGAAATTTATAGACAAAAGAGCAGACAGATGGACAGTATAAAACATAATAGCCACAGCAATGAAGTCATCAACAAAGACATCTATATTTCCTCCACCGAAACACAACATGAACATCCGATCTCAAGGACCCATGGCTCAAGCAATAAACCAGCGGGTATAGGCATTTCATTTCCGTCCGCACTTCCGAGCCATCGCCCGCTGGTCCTCTCATACGATGAAAAATGACACCCATTCGTATCACTCACATCAACAGTACTATTAATCCTCCCTACCAGAGGTAATCTAAGTGATATTATGATTTGATATCATATAATTGAATTGCTGCGAAGTGCGCGACCATCCCTGAGCCGCAGAAAATTGACACAAACAAACGAATGCACACAAATTGAATGAAAGAATCATTGTGTATGTCTTGCTGACTGACTGAGTTCTGTCAAGGTCGGATGAGGGATGCTGGGACATATCGGAATTACAAGGCAAACGCCACGCGATGTCTCACCAGCATCGCTATTTGTGATTTAAGCATTTATCAATGCAACTTCATTGACCTTTTGACCTTTTACCTTGTCCGACTTAACCAATATCGGGACTTGACAGGTATCATAGGTGATGTACCTGCGGTGTGAGTTTGGTGGTTATAGCTCAAAGCTGTCGAAAGTTAATGAGAGCTCATAATGTACAACGGCGCTTAAATCTGGGAAAGTTCATTTACATTTTGACCTGTGACCTTGTCAAAATTCACCAGTATTCGAACTTGACTGGCATCTTTAGGTGATGTACTTGTAGTGTGACTTTGGTGATCATAGCTCAAAGCCGTGGAAAGCTATTGAGAGTACGCCACAATCATACTATGTGTAAAGTGCTTATCAGGTAAAGTTCACTAACTATTGACCTTCGAACTTGTCGAACCTCATCAATATTCGAACTTGACCGGGGTCTTGGTTATAAACCTGCCTGGTGTGAGTTTGTTGGTCACATCTCAAATCTGTGGAAAATTATTGAGAATATATCACAACAAAATATGTACTCTGAGTACAGTCATTTGAAAGTGCTAATCTGGGAATGTTCATGGACCTTTTGACCTCTGACCTCGTCGGACCTCATCCATAGTTAAACTTGACCGGCGTCTTTAGACTATGAACCTGTTGTGTGAGTTTGGCGGTCATAGCTGAAAATCTGTGAAAAGCTATTGAGAGTACGACACAATTATATTGTGAGTATACAGTACTTTTTAAGGCAAGTTAATTGACCTTTTGACCTTTGACATTGTCTGGCAGTACCTGTAATCGAACTTGACCGGCATTGTCAAGTTATGTACGTGTGGTGTGAGTTTGGTGTTCATAACTCAAAGCCGTGGAAAGTTAGAGAGAGTGTACCAACTTGTTGACGACGCCGACGATGACGAAAACGACGAGGACGGAAAAATGACGCCTATAGATGTTTTGATTCCGTATATACGCGGGCCAAAGAAAGAAAATAAATTAAGGTATTTTACTACGTGTGGTAATTCTGTCATTTTTTTATATCACCAATCAGATGACATACATAAACAAAACAAATGAACCACAAAAAATAGATATAGGTGCCTAAATGATGTGATTTTATGTGTGGGTGTGGGATGGGTGAGGGACTCTACTCGCGATGTTCCAACTTTAGAGCAGTGGAAATGTGGAGTTGGTACCTCACGTGATTCGTATTATGCTACAAATACTACATCTGATTTACAGCGACGATAGTTTGAATGTGTTGGAAGACAAGACAAATTTCAACCGACTTGCGTTCCATCTTGTTTGATTAAGCATATTTGAAATATATCTCTAATAATTCGACAACAGAAATCTCACATCTTACCTCAGATTAGCCTTATATAAAATCAAAATGCTTCCCTAAATCGAATGGATGCCACGTTCGATGAGGACTCTAAACCATTCATCCCAAATAATCATCTTCTTTCATGCTTTGCAATGACAGTTAAACGCTCAACATTAAAAGCTAGGCTGCGTGATTTTGACTCCATTTGAGCCAAAATGTAATTCGCAGAAATTCGCACGAGTGCCTCTGACTGATCTCACAAAATTCCATTCAGTTCCGAAGGCAACTGCTCTAACCAGAAAGTTGTTCAATGAAGAACAATTACTGTATCGTGTTTGCAAGATTATTGTCAACCTGACGATCGATGTGTTCTCATCCATACTATTATATGAAGCACTCTTTTAAACACAAATAGCGACGTTGTACTAAAAAAGAAAATTTATACCAACTTCACGTTTATACCGAGAGCATTCGATGATGAGTCATTGCACTGTCCATGTAAATAAAGCGTTTAAGCATGCTATATAGTCCTAACCTTGCATTGACAACATGAATGAGTTGACGTTTTGGTGTCATACGTTTAGATGAGCCAGTTGTGATCAGGCATGAATCTTCGCGCCTCCTGAAATGGGCTTCGCCAGTCTAATCACCAGCAACATAATATCAGCGACCTTCAGCGAACATCCAAAACTGCGAACGTTCAGAGGTAATCTTACCTACAGTGGTCTTGGCGGAGCGGATGGCATTTCTACTCGTTCGGGGGTTCTTGGAAGTTTTCGAACTGCAAGAAACTCGGGGTGTTGATGCGCACAATCGAGAGTGTGAGAAGGGACACCGGCCAGAGTGGAAGCCATCGTGGTAAGAAGGGAAAAAAAAGTAAAAAACAGGGTAGAAGGAGAAGATGATGATGAAGGTAACGAAAAAATAAGAACAAGATGAGGAGAAGAATGAGAAGAAGGAGTATATTGGAGAAGGGAAGGATGCACAGAGACATAATAAGATAGAATAAAGAGTAATTGATCAAAGACTCCTGAGGCAACCATATAAAGGGAGTGCAGTCGGAATGGAGAAGAGAAGAAACGGAGAGAGGTCAGTAATCTATAAATTCCTTAGATTGGAAATCAATCTATGAGATTGTGGTTAGGGACAAATGCAAAATCAGGCTTAAAAATCAGATTGACTTCTAAATCTATCAGATTGAGATTTTCAATCTAATTTTGGATTTGTCCCTCATCTGAATCTAAGGAATTTAGAGATGGACCCTAATTACACCCTGTAGAATTGCTTTTGAATAAAAAATATCAAAATGCAAATTTCTCTGTCAGCCAAGGACATCACACATCATTGTAGCCCTTGTAAAAAAAGGAGTAGAGATTCGTTTTTGCCGATGCTGAAAAGTACTTTTGATAGCCTATACACTAAAGGAGGAATATATTTTCCCCCAACACTTATTACACAACAAACGACAAACGTGTCCCTTCATAAACATGAAACACACAAGCACCCACGCATATACACCCCCTCGCTATATCTCCCTCCTTCCCTCCCTCCCCCTCTCTCTCCTTCTCTCTCTCTCTCTCTCTCTCTCTCTCTCCTTCTTTCACTGTATACGATATATTCTGAAGAATTAAATTCTTCGCCAACCGTACAAAATAACTTTCTTGCGGTTTCCTGCATTGATAGATTCATTGTCTCGGATCGTGTCGACAGCAAAGACCTCCGGACGGAAACGTTGCCATGGTAACCGGAACAACCAAAACTTTTACAGACATCTGCCTAATCTATGTACACGCTTGGAGAAGGCAGGTGTAATCCATACCGTGGCATAGCCGAGCTTAGATTTACGCCGCATCATGACAACTGGCAAGATTTTTGTCGTTATTGATATGCAATAACGAGGAAAAGCTAAGTGCTCGTGGTCGTAGAACCTCGATCCCCTTGGCAGCGTGACGTGTAATTATTGTGTCCTGATTCCACTTTGATTGGATTTATAGCGGACTGACTAATTTATTGGACACCCAGAAATGGTGGTAATCATTCTATACTGTCAAATGGAGTGCTTGTAAATACCAACATGTACGTCCAAGGTGAAATCCTTGGTAACGTAATGTGGATTTTTTTTTCTTAGAGATCATTGAGGGACGCGAGGTATTGTCGAAATCCAGCATAGAACACTTATCCTCTTGGCGATTTTGTATTCATTGCAGTATTTCTTTAATTTTAAATTTCAATTTCATTTTCATATTTCTCAATGAAAAATACATCAAATGCAACAAAATGAAATTAGAGCATGTCTGTTTAATGTTTTGTTTTTATTTGATGTGAAAAAGGCGTTTCCTTAACATATTATTTGCAATGACAGGTTTATAGGAAAATCTTTCCTGGTATTTACTCGTCATGAGTATGAACAATGTACATTCTTTTGTTTCACCTCATATCTCATCATATGCAAATATTCATAGGTATATATCTCTGCTCAAGACTCCACTCTATGAACTACAATGTATTTTGTTCGATAGTGAGAAAAGCGTGTAAATCAAATCTGTTCGACTGGACTTAATTGTGAAAATCACAGAGAGAACATTTTCGTGACTCGTCCCGAGTTACTTCTCCAGTTCTGTCTGGAATGCTCGCTAGCCAGACAGAGCTGAAGAAGTGACTCGGACGAGTCACGAAACTGTTCTCTCCGTGATTTTTACAAGTATAAAGTCCAAATAAACAGATTTGATTTACACGCTTTTGGCATATTACCTGGATGAATCAAAATCTGCACCGATTTATGAGGATTTCAATACATAGTTTTTGCCAAGAGGCAAAATCACTCTCATAATCGGGGATTTTCGAACCATCATTAGTCAGATTAGAGAGCATTACTAAATGCATCGCAACGTTAATGGCGTTGACAGACGTGCAGGAAAAAAATGAGAAAAGAATTCATACATAATTATAATATCTAACAAGAGTACATTTGTACTATCATAGAGAAAGAGAGAGAGAGATTGAGAGATAGAGAGGGAAATAGAATAAAAGATAAAGATAAACAGACATACTTTGTGCAAAGTTCATCAGCACACGCACAACATCCCCTTCAATGCCTTTGCACTGCGATTGTGCCTGATCGGTGAACGCTAACCACCTCATGAACATAATCATTATACTTTCATTTTCACACGGAGCACTCGTTGATTTGATGAGCATGAAGTCCGGATGATTCTGAACGATGAATCCTTGAAACGCCCTGGTATGAAATGAACTTGTTGCAGCCATGCGTTTATTGCTCATTATGCTATTCAGTGTGATGATGAACATATAATTGAAAGTACTTATCTCTTTTTTTTTCCTTCATAGACGACGATTTCATTTCATTTCATTTCATTTCACTGGAAATTTGCTGCTTTCGACATATTTTGAAAAATCGACTAGGTTACGCAACCAGTACTAGTAACTATTAATAAAGGTTGGTATCTGGGGAGGGATAAACACATATGGATGAATCAATTTTGGGGAGTAAAATTAGACAACTTAGACCCTAAAGGTGTACAAGAGGGGAAACGTCCTCGTTTGTCGAGTTTATTTTTTTTTATTCTTCAATACGTGGCCAATAGAAAGACGTCTAACTATCGTGTAACCATCAGTGATGTAAGCGGCCCTTTATTACTCGAGTCATTCGGCCAAGCAAATGCTGTGCGCAGTGTGTGTGTGTGTGTGTGTGTATGTGTGTATGTGTGAGTGTGAGCTAGTGTTTGTGTGTGTATGTGAGTGTGTGTGTGTGCGTGTGTGTGTGTGTGCGTGTGTGTGTGCGTGTGTGTGTGTGTGTGTGTGTGTGCTCGTGTGTGTGTGTGTGTGTGTGTGTGATGCATATTATATCAATGATGCATATGACGTCGTCACGTCTGTCTGAGACCGGAAGTATTCTTTGTTCGTATGTGCTAATTGGCATATACGAATTTTCCATCACACTGCCACCCGCGGTATACACAATACACAGTCTATGATTGATGAAATAAGACTACTTAGTACTTCATCATAATGACGCACGTTGCTTGGAGCCAGAACTGACAGAGGGAAATGGGAGCAGATGGTGTTGTGTGTGCCAGAGGAGAAAAATCAGGGTTTTCTATCTCTAAAACGATAAAGGCAGCATGCCTCTTTGCATTTCACAGGTTGATAATTCAGCAGCATTTTCCTTGTATATATATATATATATAGCCTTGCAGGTATTCTACTTTCAGTATTCTTCAGATACGGTCGATATTAGGCGCATTTCCTCAGTCTGGAATCTCTGCGATTTTAACAAGAATCAGTTGAATATCATTATCACACAGAAGGATCATTTTTTCGAATCCCACAGAGATGATAATGATTATTCAATTTTTATTTCGTCATTTTAAAGTCGTTAAACTGGAATTCTGGACCAGTTAAAATATACGTCTGAAAACAAAGAGTAAAATTTTAAAAGAACGCCAGTGAAAATTTCATTAAAATCTTATAAAAAAAAATTAGGGAACTTATGAAAGTGAAAAGTTTCGATAGATTTTGCAAAACCGTTATTGAACGTTTTGACATGAGTAGGCAAATGAAGGGGCTGATGATGTCGTCAACTCACAATTTTCCATTGATCTCGTAAAAGAAAATCAAAAATCACATTTTCTGCTATGAAAGTTTAAAACGTAATATTGTTCCTGCCTAAAGCACTTTAAACTAATGATCAGTCTGATATATTGAGATTTGAGACTTGTGCATAATTGCGTTCGAACAAAAAAAAAGGAAGTTTCAAGATTTTGTTAACACACTATGATATGGCAAGATGTGAAGCGATGACATTATCAACTCACTTATTTGCACATTATACATCGACTGTTCAAGAATTGGTTTGCGCAAATTAACAAAACGTCACAATTGAATGACTTTCCTTACGTTTATCAGATTTTGATCAAAATTTTTCTGTTGTTCTATAAAATACCACTCTTCTTTTTAACTTGTGCGGAATTTCCCTTTAAGGCGAAGATTTCGTCAGTCAGACACGAACGGAAGGAGAGCTCAGGGTAACATTATGAGCGCATCATAATCACGCATCAAACACCATAGTGGCCATTGACAACACCGCCTTGATATACGTCACTTTACAGTATATGGGATCGTTCTGGGGCATTTCACGAATCGTTTTGTCATTTTTTTTTTCTGAGAAACTGTTATAAGCTTCTTAAATCTTTGCATTTGATTGGCTGAGACCAAATTTCTTAGACAAATTTGTGGGACAAAACGCTTCATGAAATGCCCCCCCCCCCCCTCCGAATCAACAATAATTTTATCAAGAGGGCACCGTTTCATGAAAGTTGGCAGCCCTGACAAGTTGACAGTCTCTGACAATTTCAGTAATTTTTTTTTTTTGGTATAGTAATTGTCAGAGACTGACAACTTCTGACAACCGTGCCCAGGTTCGTTAGGGTGATAATTAACCTTGCAGTGAAAGGCATGTATTTCAGGCGTGGATGATTTACATAACAAAGCCTACAATACAAAAAAAAAATCAAAATAAAATGCACGAATGAGACAAATCAATAATTGGAAATATAGTCTATGAACTCCGCTACGGAGAAGTTTTATTTTGTGGGCTCCTATGTGGAGGCTATTTGATATTCGCGACATTACGATACAAAAGAAGTGAAGCAAATTAGAAGTGACATTCTATTTGCGCATGTTCCCAATTTCAGTCAACTTTTTTTTTTATTGCAAAGAAAAGAAAAAAGTACTATATAGGTACAGTCAATGAACTTTTACTCATTACCTTGAAGCACACCTTACGAGCTTTCGAGCTTTGAAAAAAGCTATCCTCCAATTATTTCAGTAATACCTTTTCAAGGACTTGGGCCCTTCATGACACTGTATATCGGCGATTTGTTATACCTCATCCAAGTCGCATCAACGCAGCCACACGTGTAGGAATCGCGGGGAAAGTTGCCGTACAGTACAGCTGAGCCGAATCGATAGCCACAAGTACAACAGTCAACGACCGACTGAGCCATGGGATGAATGGCCAGATTGAAAATATAAGCCAAGTATATATTTATGGGGAACATGACGTCTCAATTGCCCTTATTGCCGTTGTTTCATTTCATCGTCGTATCAGTTGAACTTTCACTTCCGTTCTACTTTTGATAAGCACACTGCTTATTGATCACGGTATGCACCTGTATGTCCATGTTATGTTATGAGTACGATTAGATAGATGTCTCTGATTTTGTAATTTTTCATGATTAAAGTGTTGTCAATCTATTACGGGGTTGTTTTTTTTCGCAAGTGATAATAAAATCAGTGATGGTAATTCTACAGTTGCAAGAATTATTGTTTTCATTTTAACGAATTTTATGTTCTTGTCCTAAATCTTTGCTTCAAAAAAACAACATTAAACTTGTCTCATGGTCAAAGCTTTTGCTATTAAACTGCCTTTCTTGTAAACTACAAAATGAGGAAATCGTTCCTCTCATTCGTATTTATGTTTCATTCGAGCCGACATTAAAATATACATATATATATTTTGACGTCGGATGTCCATCACTTTATATGGCTGATATCTCACTTTCATCTCAAATCTTTAATTTCTTGTTGAAATAGTACAGACCTCTGATATGAATAGTGCGAGAATTGTGCCTAGATTTTTTTTTGCCTATTTGAGCAACGAGAGTGCACCTGTAGGGCATGCTTCTTCGTTCGTATAAAGGTTTGCCATAATTTGCAACATCCATGAAATGAACCCGCGTTGAACAACAATTAATTAATTAATCTGATCATTGTCCATTTCTGGCCGCCGTTTGGGTTGTTGCAATTACTGGAAATGGATATCGCAGCAGAGCTTTACATGGCACTGCATGGTATTTAGGTCTCTGCTGTTGATATCCTTGCACTTTCCCATCTCAGCTGTGTGTGTGTGTGTGTGTGTGTGTGTGTGTGTGTGTGTGTGTGTGTGTGTGTGTGTGTGTGTGTGTGTATCTACGGCTTTTTATCTCTCTCTATCTCTCTCTCTCTCTCTCTCTCTATCTGTCTGTTTATCTATCTGTCTATTTATCTGTCTCTTTCATACCATCCCCTACCCTATCTCTATTTTTATCAGCTGTTTATTTCTACATATTTTTGCTGTACTACAGTGAATCAACAACAATAGCAAATGTCCATCACATATCCACACAGTCGCAGAAACTGAGCAAATATAGGACTCTCGACAGCGATGCTCTTATACACCCGTGAGTGGTATCTAGATTTTTACATTGGCGCGTATAAGGGAGAAACAGGGGACAGGTTTCCATGGTTACCACATCCCCGTGGTTTAGTAACAGTATTTTTCTGTTACAGTGTGTACTACTTTATTGCTATATCGTTTCGGAAGTTGAATGATGATAATTCTTTTTCATTAGAGCGGTGTGTCGTTCTTGTGCAGTTATTGTTTCGGTTGAGAATTTTGAACAGTCTTTTTATAATTCCTGAACAGAGGACTGATCTTTAAATTAGCAGCCAGTTTTTGAAAATTAATGTTCCAATTTCTCTCTCGTATTAGCAAATTTTCGTAGATTGCTTTTTGTGTTTATATAGACTTAATGGATTAAACCGGTTCTGCCTATTATTTCTCCAATAACAGATTTGAATGGAAATTTAGAGGTTCCAACTAAATGACAAAGTAATAATTTCTGATGAACAAACAAAAAGTCCCTCAGGACTAGATGAGCTCATTAATTGCGTCTAGTTCTTCTGGCTGAGTGCGCGTGAAAAAAAAAAAATGCCAGTCGCACAGACAGAGTATAGGCTGGGCACTTAACGCCCTAATGAGATACGTTGTCACCGTCAATTACCAATCACTCTCAATTTTTTGGTAGATTAAACATGTTAGAGGGACGAGCAACCTTTGGTGATAATCCAAAATCATCATCAAATTTCATCCGATTTCTGACAGAAGTATAATTCATGGTCAGGTAAATTTTATGCAAATTTGTTTCTACGAACTTATCCACATTCTCTGGAACAGTCTACGGTGCAGATAAAACAAATCTAAATCGAAGTACTAAAAATGGAAGAAGTTATAACATGAGCAGTAGATAAGCCACAATGAAATGGTGTGAGGTTTATAGGAAATATTCGAGGGACAATTAATACACTAAGCAAAAAAAAAAAGAAAAAGAAAAAAAAGAAACTAAACACTTTTCCCAGTGCATATTTTTCATAGAAGATTTTGATAAATATCTGTTGTGTCATATACCATATTAAAGGTTATTTCATTGGTTATCGACCTGGTAGGTTAACACAAAGAAACTTTTACGCATGAGTGAACATATTCGCTTTTGTCCTCCAAGACACAAAAGTGAAAATTGCAAAATTTTACATGTAGTGATTCATTTTGCAAATGCCCTTCAAGATAGCAATGGTAACAAAAGACACATTCCACACAATGAGAAACATGAATGAATAGCAAAAAAGTAAGATTTTGTTTCCTTGTATCTCTTTATTTCCTCAAACAAGAACAAAGTAGCAAAGTAGGAAATTAAAGACGGAAATAAGAATTTTCTTTCAGGTTAAATTCAAATCTAAAAGAGAGTAAGATGCAACAGTGGTTAAATGGACTTTTTTGTTTCATTCTTTTAATTAAGCGATTTAAGAATCATGAGACAAATAACATTTCAAATTTCTACCATTTTTGTTAATATTGTCTCTTTTCTATAATGTCATTTGAATTTGGATTTGACAGAAGGTTCTTTATTTTCTCCATTATTTTTTGCCTTTTTATCTTTGGGGGCTGCAAAGACATTGTAGAGATCAATGGGTAAATATCCATATTAATTTATGTTTCTTATTGTGTTGGATTTGTCTTCTCTTCTCGTTGTTATAATGGAAGAGCAGATACGCATGAATGAGAAATTGTCCATTTTTGCAACTTTTACTTTTGTGCCTTGAAAGAGAAAAACGAATGTGTTCACTCATGCATAAAACTTCCATTTTTACCGACCTACCAAGTTGATAGCCAACGAAATTGCCTTTAACTTGGTATACAAAACATTGATATTTAGCCTAATAATCTATGAGAAGTATGAGCTTGAAAAAGTGTTTACTTTCTTTTCTTTTCTTTTCTTTTTTTTTTTGCTGAGTGTATAACTTTCAAGAATATTGAACGCAGAACAAGTATGGTTTGGCCCACGATTTAAAAAAAAAAACAAACTACAAAATAAAAATATCTCTTAGGTTCTACCAATTATTGTCGTCGATGTTATAGGATGTTTATGAATAATAATGGCGAACAAAAAACAAAACAAAACATGTTGTAGTCCGGACTAAGTGATTACACCGTCAAGATAATAATGTTCACAAATCGAGTATTGTTATATCAACTAACAGACACTAGGGTATCGAGCGCCCCCATTGTTTCGCACAAACAACATATGAAGAGAAATTTCTGCTATAAAATCGGTCAATTAATAGTGCTTGAAGTTCAAGCTTTGGCTTGGATCACGCAGCCGTTAACGCCCTTGCTGTTGTATTTACAAAACAAATAATGAACTGGTTTTTTTTAAACGTCTCTGAATAAACCTGACAGTTTATTCAATCAATAAGAAGGTTCGTGAAGGTACTCAAAATCATGGATATCAATAAAGAGCTTTTCTATTTAATTTGCTCCCTGGAAAATGCATTTCAATATTTAAAACCCAGTTATGCATGCATTCATTATAAGTATGTCGAGCAAGTTTCTGCCAGTTAGGAACAACCTTCCACGGTTTACCTGAGGTACTTATATAGGGTATCCAAAAGATTATAAAATGAAGTTGAGTAATGGCAACACACCAGTACAGCACATTGTTAAGAGCGATATTCTAACCCCCTCCCCTTCACCCATGGGGTCTACATCAGGTGAGAATCACTATTCTCAATGGCCACATTTTATTCGCATAGTACAGCTCCACGAATTTTGATTATAACAGTGTATGAGTTGCCCCACCGAGGTGTCCGTGTATCCTTCCCCCCAGAGCTCCAGGGGAGAGAAAATGGTCGTTAACCAGGTACTGCGGCTCTCTCTGGTACCAAAACCCGATATGTGATGTATTATAAAGAGGAAGTCCCTGTATTCACCCAAATAGAGTTTGATAGAACTGTCCTCTGATCAAAGGCAATGGGAAATCAATTCGAAATCCTGCTTCACAAGCCAAATAGGGGACAAAGAATCCAGAATACAGCGGCAAGGCTGGTTGCAGGTGCTATCTTAAGAGACCCAATTACATCTAGCTTAAAAAAACTTCACTGAATATAATACCATGACAAATACTATATTACTATTTTGATTATTAAATCGTTATTCTTATCTTAATTATTACCACAACTATCATCATGATAAACATTATTGTTATTACTATTACAATTATTTTCATTATCATCAGCACCTCCGAATATTCTACATATCGAAAAATATTACAATTGTAGAAAAGGTATATCTTAAAATGATGTGTATTATTTTTTTTTCGTTTTATGATATTCTTTATTTGAATTTCATTCGATATCAGGTCCATGTTAACAATGAAATTAATATAAACACAAATAAGCAGCTGTATTCTTCTTTCTTGTGTTGCTAAATCATTTTTTTTTCAACATACAGTACGATATATTTTGAGTTGGTGGTTTTTTTTTTCGAATCATACCATGTATAAGAAAAATGACATAAAATTGTGCATGACTCTCAGAACAAGCTATCTTGATCAACTTAATCAAGCCAATCCATATCTGCCTCATTACACAAAAACTTGAATGAATACACTGTAAAAACATCGGTGTTAGATTTAACACCATGGGTGTTAAATCTATCACCGATCAAACTTCAATAGAGGACCACACCCACAGGTGTAGAAAATGCACTGCGACGGTGTTGAAAAGTGTTCACCTGACACTTCGTGGTGTTAATTTGACACTGTACCTGGTGTTATTTTGACACTGTACTGGTGTTAATTCAAAAAATGACACCACATGGTGTTGATTTGATATTTGTTGGTGTTAATATCAATGGCTTAACACCCGTCCAGCTTCAATAAGAGACCACACCAGCTGGTGTTACTGTGATGTAAATTTATTTTCACATTTTTTCAAAAATCTAGTATTTTAATGTAAAATTCTTGATCGTCTTGTTTAAATTAAAAATCAACAAGAAGTGCAGTTACTAAGAAACTCTTCAAAAAACAGTTTTATATTTGGAAATGACATCCGGATATGTTAATTTAACACCATAAATGAGCATCGAAAATTTAACACCAGCTCGGTGTTCACTATTTAACACCGGACTTTTTGCAGTGTATAACTAGGTTATCTGATGATTACTCCATCTGATGAATCATGGCTTATTTGCATAGGAAAACTTTAGTATTTGTCTACATCTATTATCTGTAACAGCATGCTATTAACATAATTAAAGGCAATCAATTAAATTTGCTTATTATCAATGTATACGTTTCCCTAATTTCAAGCACTGTTTAGGAAACACAATTATGATTAATTTGATATAGGTAGAGATATAATGATCTCCAGTAGCATGTTTTCAGCGAAGTGTTCCACGAAAGCAAAAATCTGATCCTATTATTGAAGCCGTAATAAATGGCAGGTATTGGGGAACATTGTCTTTCATTTCAATGACTCCATTAAATCACCGATGTGAATTCCGTTTGACCCTATTAGCACAATATGAAAAGGGAGCGAATGTATGAGTAAGTAAAATCACTGAAAATGGAATGAAACCAGCGTTTAAAGGTCCTGTTTATCTTTGGGAGCAGTGATTTAACAAATGTTCAAGACATCACTTTTGGTGCATATGTGTAGGTCAGTTGTATCACAAAACATCCTACCATATACAATTTTTGCAATAAATCTTAAAATATAAGGAGATATCACTGTTTTTCTCATTAAACCATAACTATAGACGGTTTAATCTGCACAGAAACATAGTTATTATAACTATTGTTTACATTTTGTATATTTAACAGTACTTAACATCGATTATACTGGTTCAAATTTTCACATTGGTTGTTTCTATAACTCACATCTTAGAATTATTTTGAAGCACTAATGCTGGGTTTTTGTTTCTTCTGCAAATGGTAAATCATGCCTTTAAGCACCCTAGGTCCCTTTCTATCGTAAGTTCACAAATAAAAGATCATGAGATTACGGTGCAAAACCAGCCAGCGCGCTTTAAGGCCTGTCAATGCCCTAGACCAAAGTCCAATGCGATATCATCTTTAACCCTTACTGTGCCAATAGGGAATGAGTGAAATGAGCACAAACTTCATACAAAAACTTATGGACAGGTAATAATGTGGCATGCAGGGGGTTAAATTGATATCGACCTTTTTATACAGAGTCAAAATCAAAGAAGAAATATGGTACATGTTTCCTTAAGATCGTACATTAAAAAAAGTCATTTGATTTCAGAATTTCATTCGTTTGCGTGAAGCAGTACTATTGGTCTCAAATCAAATGTGGTAATGACATCACGTCAGTTTCATTACAGGTGTATACTGCCAACAAAGAATAATCAAAGGGCCATGTCTTGTTTGATATTGTTTTAACAACTGTAAACCCAACATCTTACAGTGCCTTACATATCAGTATGGCTACATTACTAACACACATCACTTATTTATCATAATAAAGGACACAGTATCTTCGAAGAGATTTTATTTCTTAAAAAGAAAGTTAGCAATTTTTGTTTTGTTTTGTTTTGTTTTGTTTTGTTTTGTTTTGTTTTTTTTTTTGACATCATCATGCACCTCCTCCAGTTTATACATAATCATATGATAATTACCGATATCACTGTCCTGGTAAAAATGTATGAAACTTTAAGTTTCTACAACTTTCTCATCAGAAGTCAGATTCACGTAAAACTGTCACTCCCCCTTCGTTTAAGTCTAATCGTCGTGTTAAAATCAACTTAACCCTTTGCGGGCTTTGGGTGTCGGATGGCACAGAACACCCCATAGAGTTGAAGACACTGTCCAAAGACCCTGGTACAGATAGGATTAAACATAGCACGGACTTGCACTTTTAATCTTTCTTTGATGGCAGCTTGACGTGTGGAAAGGAAGCATTGACGAGGAGAACCACTTACGTGAGGCCGTCAGTTTTTCCTTCGAGTCACATTTAAGGGGGATAGCAATATAGTCTGGGCAGGAATCAGGGCTCGAGCGTTCGTCCGGCCCGACTTCCGTTCAATTCGCGTCGGTATACTGGTCTGCACTATGTTCAAGTCTAACATGCCTAGAATAACCTCGTTTTCAGCGCTATGCTTGAATGGAAAACTGGGTCCCTTCTTTGTAAATCAGCTTGGATCGCCTGGAATAAGGTTTCGGCTCTCTGCCAAAAATATCGCCTTCATCTTCGTTTCGTCTCCTCCATCTACTGCACCTCCTAATCCTACCTCACATCTTTAAATCCCCAAATTCCACCCCTACTCCTTCATCGTCATCTTCTTCTTCTTCTTCTTCTTCTTCTTCTTCATCATCATCATCATCATCATCATCGTCATCATCATTATCATCATCATCTTCATCATCATCATCATCAACAACAACAACAACAACATCATCATCATCATCATCATCATCATCATCTTTTCATCCTAATGGGAGTCCTGCAGTATATGATACAACAAATCAGGTTCTGGACTCAAACACAGGAGATCCTGAATCTCGCCCGATGAGAACATCTTTGAATGAGATGTATTTACCTATACTCTGTCCTTCTCTCACCAAGGTGTAGAAATGGGTACCGGACAATGCACTAAACTAAACGCAGACTCCTCTTCGGGAGCGGTGACTCTATATAAGGTCATACTCTGTATGGGTATAGGGCAATGCTGTAATTATTGTGTTCCTTTTTATCATTACTATGATTAATGTTTTCATTGATCACCATTACTGTCTTTGACTATGGTTATAATCATCATTATCACAATTTCTATCGTCGTTAGCAGCAGCAGCATCACTGCTATCGAGGCTACTCCATGAATGAACTCCATTTCTCTTTTCATCCCTTATATCATACAGAAGATGGAATTATGAGACAAGGAATTCCAAATGGCACAAGTTGCTAGTCAAATCAGTGGATTCCCTTTTAAAGTGAAATTTCCGGAGAAAACAAGAAATCTGTTGCTTAGTCACTGTAACAGATTTGTTCATATATCTCTTGAGACTTTAAGCCGTATTTCAGTGTGAATTACCATCATTCGATTCCATGACAACGTCGATCGGAGCAAAAGAAGCAATGGGAAAGTGTCAAATCTATCATATACTACGACTTCCCATCCCAACACGAATGAACTCGTTTGGAGTCTTGATATAATTCAGCAGAAGTGAGACATTGAGCGTAAGATTTTTATTCTCGTAAAAAAAAATATTAGCATAATTTCTTTCGGTCACATACAACATAATGACTTATTACATATGTATACAAGTACAGTATAATCGTACTGGGTTGTCGCAATGAAAGAAAACCTTAGGGGAAGTTCTTCAACATCGATGACAACTTTACGGGGATGATTGAATTCAGAGCTATCCCATTTTGTAAATTTTTTTCTTGTTGCTAACTTTTTGAGTGTGTCCCTTGCAAGTGACCTAAACGCTCACATGAAGAAAGAGCTCAATGACTTTGTTTTTATTTTTACAAAGTAACGTTGAATATAGAGTGTATAAACCAACGCGTAAAAATTTCCTGGGATCTCTCACACGAATGCGCGAATGGTCTGATCTTCTCAAGAACATGTAGTAGGGTTTGGGTTTGTTTATCCTTTAGGAACTAAAGGGCTTTTCACACTTGTAAATTTTTGCTTAGCCCCGGACCAACGGTGGGGCTAAGGGGGGGCCTTAGCCCCACCGTTGGTACGGGACTATCCTTAGCCCACTTTCTGTTTACACTCGTTTTTGCCAAAGTGGGCTAGCCCCACCGATAGTACGGTACTATCTGGCCCTGCAAAATAGCAGGGGTTAGCACCGCAATTGCGGTGCTAGCACCGCAATTGCGGTGCCAAGCAAGTAAGTGTAAACAGAACGAAAAAATAATCCTGGGCTAAGCGACGGAGACGAAGTTCGACCCTCACTGACCAATCAGAAACGAGGTAATCAAGTGCTGCCGGTGCGTGCGTGTACGTGTACAGTACACAGCATGATTATGAATATTCATGTGGTTTGGAAAGTCCGGGGCTAAGAAATACGAGTGTAAAAAGGTCAGATTTCTCCTTAGCCCCGGACAAGAGATAGTACGGGACTAATTGGCGTGTGTAAAAAGCTGAAAAAATTGGTATGGGACTAACGATAGTCCTGGGTCAGAGAAAGTCCGGGGTTAAGAAACACAAGTGTAAAAAGCCCTTAACTGTAAATTCTTCTCTGAAATTTCGAGTGAAAACACTCCACTGCGTCGGCAGAAATGTGAGAATCTTGTTTGCTTAGTGTACATCGTTGCTAGCCTGAATAGAATCGACTTGCTTTATCGGTTGGTGCTGATCGCGACTTGGTAAGTGAACCCTATTGTCACACGTAAAGCTTTTGCGTGGTGCATGGCGGACACCCCCGGGGTTGGAGTCGGGAGAAAACCTCAACAATAATACCTTTCCGCAAGTCTGATGCACAAACACGGAAAAATCTCCGGATATTTCCTCGTATCTATAAGATCCGACCGGGGTAACTCAGGAAACTGGGCCTACAGAAAAACAAACGAATCCCAAGACCCCATTCGGGCTTGAAAAAATAGACTAAATAAAACAAAACTTCAAAAACAGTGACGGTGTGAGAAACGAACGTGGCACAAAAAAAAAAAAAAAAGCATAGAAATGTTATTGTGGATCGCTTAGGCGATGTTTGTCGCATGCTTGAGTCATTATACAGAACGTGAGGGTATAAACCATGAAACATACAGCTAAAAGTGTAACAAGCCAAAGAGAAGTATCATACAACAACACTAAAAATGAAAGGAATGGAAACGACGAACCCATGTCAAAGTATAAGAACCGGTCTAACCCAACTTTCGATGTTAATGTCAATTTCACCATGACAACTGTTGTTACTTCCTGTATCGCAAACTCCGCTTGTTAAAGGTCCAGTTTACCTTTGGGAGCAGTGATTCTAAAAATGTTCAAGGTATCACATTTGATGCATATGTGTAGGTCTGTTGTATCACAAAACATCCTATTATATAAAATTTTCGCAATAAAGCCTAAAATATAAGGAGATATCAGTATTTTTCTGAATAAACCATAACTGTAGACGGTTTATTCTGGAAGCATTCTTATCATAACTATTGTTAACATTTTGTGTATTTAACAATACTTAACATTGATTATACGGATTCAAATCTTTACATTGGTTGTTTCTATCCCTAACTCACATTCTAGAACTATTTTAAAGCATTAATGCTGGGTTTTTGTTTCATCTGCAAATGGTAAATTATGCCTTTAAGTTGATATCTACCAGGAAGGAGTATTCGTATCTCAAGGCACTCATCTGCATGTCATTTTTATCTGAAAGTGTTGAAACGATTACATTCTTTAGGTTTTATTTTTCTTCTTCTTCAATCTCAGTCTCTTTCTTTTTCTTCAGTGTTTTCTATTTCTTTTACCTTTTTGTTTATATTCTATTACTTTGTCTTTTCTATATGTTTTCCTTCTGTTGATTTCCCTTCATAGCGTATATTTCGATTGGCACTAAACTTGTGGTCAAGCAGGTCATAATTCTTAGAAATAAAGGCGACAGTGATCAATGTATCTATACCACAGCGGTAATTGAACGCTGTCAAGACGGTCAATGGCACAATGACCGTATCACAGAGTTACAGCTTCAACACATTCTAGAGTGAATGCACATGAATGCACACACGAGGAAAACTTCGGTCATCAAACTTTTATCCACTCTCATGTACAAATGGTAGGGTTGTTTGTTGAATCAGTATTAGACCTTTGATTATTCAACTATTCCACCCTGGCTTATCATACCAAGGAGTTTGCAACTCCTTTAGATCATAATTCCGGAGGTTTTGTGTTTCGTCGACAAGGGACACTCGTCATGCGTCTTCGGTAGATGACACTTTCGTAATGCTTTTCGCCCAAAGCATCGTGGAAGAAAAGAAAAACGAGAGGAGCGTAACGAAAAGGACACTTTGGGAGCCATATACTTCTGCATCCCCCCTGAGGAGACGTACTCGTGTAGTGTTTCCCAAGATGATACATCAACGGATTAGCTGAACTGATGTCCATCGGCAACCTTATACTCAGGAATAGACGCTAGACTTCTATTCACTCTCCTCCCATACTGAAATATGAACCCTGACAAAATAGCATCTAGAGGAGTACTCGAATAAAATCTTTGAAAGTGCAGTGTCGTGGGATAGAGACGTCAGCCCACGCAACGCGAGATGAATCGTGTGAGGGTCTTGTTTGTCTTGTCAATCGGGCACAAGTCGCTCCAAGTGATATCACATTTGTGTCACTTTCGGGTGTTGACAAGATGCCTGGACGCCGGGCGAAATTAGCCATCTCTCGCACAGAGCAGTAGAGCAAGAGAAGGAGAAACTAAAGCAAGAACGACCAATTCGTAGACCGGGGACTCAATGCATTGTTGTTTCGAGAGAATATAAATGTTTATATTTCTTTTCTTCTTTTTAAATCTCTACGTATGTTGTATGTTTGCAACTCTATAGGTGTGTGTATGTATTGTATGTATGATGTGTGAACCTCTCTGAAAACCAGCTTTTGGTCGACGAGGGTGTTCCAACCCATGAGTGAAAAATAAAAATTGAAGAAAGTAACTGCATTGAAGAAAATGATTTATAGGTAGAATTATATTTGAAAGAGAAAGAGACTGGTAAATTGATTGCAGTGGATGAAAAAGAACAATGAAGAAGAGGAGGATACATTTTTTTTAGAACGAAACGATGTCCTAAAGCAAGGAGTGGAGGAGTAGGGAAAGGATCGAGGACAGAGATAGAGAAGGTACAGAACCTCGCTGTTAAACACAATACAAGTACATTGTACGTCCTTCAACTGGTGACTCATGACATTTGCTCCTGCAACAATTGCTCCCTTCTTATTTTTCTCCAAGGACTTAGGGATAGTGTGATAAGGTTTCAGATTGAGTTTGATGTGAAGATTAGGATTAGGGTTGGGGTTGTGATAGGGTTTTAGATTTAGTTTGACGCGAGGATTAGGATTATAGGGTTAGGGTTATGACTGTGAGTAGAATTCATATTTGGCTTAGCGTGCAGATATTCCATGGGAGCATTTGCAGCAGGAACAAATGTCGTGGAACCCCTTCAACTAGAGCTTGCATTTGATTAAGACCGTCATCTACCAGTGAGTAAAACGGTCTGTTGAACTGGTGTCACCAATGTGGTCAATTGTTCATTTTCTACAAGAAATTTCTGCCCCTCTTCTCCTTCATTTCTTCTTCATACATGGTGTATGAGTATTTGTCTCGTTAACCCATTAAATCCTAGATACCACATTTTGGAGGTTGGTATCGTATCTTTTATTACAATTTCTATTATTCCTTGTTAGTATTTCGGTAGAATAAGAGCTTTGAATATACTTTGACACCTATTTTGTTCGCACACATTGTTCATCAATTTTGGTTGCGAAATTATCTAAAGCGTCTAAATTGCTGAATATATAAATAACCATTAAATTGGCAACATTTTTAGAAAACTAACACTTCTTTAATTTCTTTGTTTTTAATCTTTTATCATGTGCAAATTTAATCAATTTAACCAGTCCTATCCAACCTTTTCTCCTGTGTGAAATACGTTACAAAATGAAGAGTTACCAATTTCAGGACATGATGAGTCAAAGCGTGATCTAGACACTCGTTTCTTGACGACATACTTTTAATGGTTTAGATTTTTAGAAATGTAATTTCAGGTGAGTACTTTTTTCTTTTTCTTCTTCTCTAGTGCATTTTCAAAGCAAACTGGACAGGATGTCTGACAAAATTTGCCAGTCCTCTCTGGCTCACTAGCAGTGGGAACCCCAATCTACCACTCTCACCAGCAATGAAGGAATCAGGGTACAAATATCTTTCCCTATGACATTTCCATGTGGCATGGCCAGAGCTCCCACTGACTTGGAGACGAACTACAAGTATCTGAAGAAAATCTGAAAATCTCTTCCAGGCATGCCGGGCTAAAGGTGAGCGAGTGTAAGCCAGAGGTTGCCCCGATGCCAACCGATAGCATCTTTCTGTTATCTAAGTTAAAGGCGCTGGTCAGATCTCGATCTTTGCCATCGAATTTGAATTTCCCAAGAAGCACAAAGCTTTGCATGCGTTTAGATAATATGTCACCGCTTCTACTAGGTATGTGACTGGTCTTACCATCAAGCACACAAAAAATATAAGACACTCGAGCAGAGAAATGAACATTGTTGCAATGAACAAATGTACATCATCCAAATATCTCTTAATCTGCATGACTTTTTAATAGATCTTATCTATTGAATGCTTTGAACTTCTTCAATGTTCTTCGGTGATGATCTATATTGCATCGTGGCATTCCGGTCAATCATTACATTAATCCGCACGACATTTAATAGCATTGTTCTTCTACTCGTGAGTCAATCTCGTATCTGCATTTATTAACTTATTCATTTATTTACTTAAGGGGCATATGCATAGACAGTGATTGAGGAAGAGGAATTTGCTGGAGCTTATTCTCAGTGAAACCGAAATACACAAAGAAATTTCAATGTATGATTTATTGCATTCTAGATGTCGAGTAAAATCTTCATCGCCGACTCAGTTCTTTCTTTATGATGGGACACACCGAGTTGAATACTATCAAATTTCTCTCACGTCACGACATGATAAGAACGGGACGATAACAGGAATGTCTGCTTGTTGCTGTCAATGATAAGGTGTGGCGGTGAATCCGGGTCATCGTTAGAGAGGGACCTGCCGACATCCTCTAACAGCACGCGTCTACCAGCGGACCGCATCTCCCTCGGAAGCAAGGTACTGGAAGTAGTGTTGACGTATACTCGAAGAGGAAACCAAGTGAAGTTTGTATTCTCGTCTTTAGTGAATATCAATATGTGACTTTCAGTTTAAATTGTCTGCATGAAGTACAGAATGCGGATTTCAAAAGAACAGTTAGATACGCAGGTGGTAGGTATTAGGCCTTTACAGTGCACTTCTGTTATAACGAACACGGTTATAAGGAAACTCTCGTTACAACGAATTAAAAAGTCACGTACCAAAATTATCACCTATATCTCTTATAACATTCTTCACTGTTCGATACTATTCACTATACCAAAATTTCTATATAGCGAAAGAAAATGGGCGGTCCCGAGAACTCCGTTCTAATTTGAGTCGCCGGTATTTCTCATACTGAATTCATAGCAATAATTATGTCTTTACATCTCGTGATAACTCGCCGGTTAACATACGGCAATCCCCCCTCCGTAATCTACCTTAACTTTGTCATGTTTGTCAAAGAGCAGGGCTTATTGGTTTGTATAGCAAATGAAATCATTTTGAAGTTCATTCGGTCTGTTTGGTTTGAAAAGCGCTTGCTTATGACGATGGTCTCCTGAATTTCTGCACGGCAAGAATTGCCTAATTTGTCTTTGAGCAAGAGATATACAGTAACTTATGTTTGCATAAAGGTATGCACAAAATAGTTTATTTTCACTTTGAATTGTATCACTGAAATTTGAATATTTGAATTAATCGTTTATTTGCTTTAATTGTCAGAATCAATTTATATTGTGCTCAATTTGTTTGTTCAATTGACTTCGTACTTCATTTATGTATGAAAAAGAAATTCAGAAATAAAATCAGAATCAGAATCAAAAATCAAAAAGGTATAAGATATTAAAGTTTCCCAATTTATATATTGAATAATGATTTGATCATAGTTATTCAATTCAAATAAGAAGGTTTGATGATGTCATGACATATTTTTCTCTTTCTTACGTTAAAAATCTTCTCTTCGATTTGATTTTGACATTAATTCAAGAAGGAAAAAACAGTTGTATTTTTATCCTGCCCTATATACCTTCACCCTTTAACATCGATTCTAGACCTATTACAATTTCAGGAATGATGACTTTGAAATGGGTTTGTAACAGCTACATTATTGACAAAATACAAGGTTGTTTTTCATGCACTTACCATTGGAGCATTATGATGTGTTGATAGCATCGCCTTTTCTTATTATATGATCGTATCACTGTTTTGCGAAAACAGGTGATACGTTGACTTCCATGATGTTGAAATCTTATAACCGTATCAGGGCGATTAACCCCCCCGCCCCAGGCAATGACCTCCCGGATATGTATACTGGTTAGTGATAAGGTTAGAGTAAAGATTAGGGTTAAGGTTAGGTTTAGGGTATAGAGTATTGGTTTGAGTTAGAATTAGGTTCAGGATTGGGATTAGGGTTAAGGGCTTTTTACACTTGCAAATTTTTGCTTAGTCCCGTACCAACGGTGTGGCGGGGGGGGGGGGGGGGGGGGGCTTAGCCCCACCGTTGGTACCGGACTTTCCTTAGCCCACTTTCTGTTTACACTTGTTTTTGCGAAAGTGGGCTAGCCCCACCGATAATCCCGTACTATCTGGCCCTGCAAAATAGCAGGGTTAGCAGCGCAATTGCGGTGCTAACCCCGCAACTGCGGTGCCAAACAAGCGAGTGTAAACAGAACGAAAAAATAATCCGGGGCTAAGCGACGGAGACGAAGTCCGACCCCCCATTGACCAATCAGAAACGAGGTAATCAAGTGCTGCCGATGCGTGCGTGTACTTGTACAGTGCACAGCATAATCATGAATATTCATGTGTTTGGAAAGTACGGGGCTAAGAAATACGAGTGTAAAAAGGTCGGTTTTCTCCTTAGCCCAGGACAAGAGCTTAGTACGGGATTTATTGGCGAGTGTAAAAACCTGAAAAATTGGTACGGGACTAACGATAGTCCTGGGTCAGAGAAAGTACGGGGTTAAGAAACACAAGTGTAAAAAGGGCTTTAGAGTCAGGGAAGGGGTCCGGGGTATTTGCCCAGGGGGTAACTGCCCTATATACCTCTTATAACACGTAAACGTGATGAAATGTTTGATTGCGTTAATTAAAGTTGATATAACATCGGGTAATTTTTTCCCCTTTAAGTTAGAATGTAAAATTTTACTTTTTCCCAGCCACAAGCCATAGTTCTCACAGAAGTCTTATGTGAACAGAGAACTTTAAAAAAAAAAAGTAAGATAAGCATTCCCACCTGTAAAACACATGTGGCAGTTTGCTCATGTTCTAAACATTCAGAACTTTCCCGATGCCCTTTGACATCACGGCCCATGCAGTAGTTTGATTATACTTAAAGGAACTTTGTATTGATTCATAATACACTGATCATTACTTTAGTGGCCAAAAGAATACCTACACACTTGTCATTATAATAACGTTTCTTCTGTTTTATTTTTCAGATTGCTTGGATGCGTACGCCCACTAAAAAAAAAGAAGGAAAGAAAGAAAGAAAGAAAACTCCAAGCCAAGATTCAGCCGGTAACATTATCTATCAGTCATTGCTGAAATATTACTTATGATTATGCTTAACAAAAGACATTGGAGTGTATACCTTCCCCTATACCGAGCATAACTTACATGTTTCCCTGCATTAAAAAAAAAATCATATTGGCAGAATCTTTGTTTGCAGGGGTTTTTTGTGAGCGTCTGTTTTGTTCTTTTTGTGAGTGTGTGGGCGTATCCAAGTAAACTAAAGAAAAATAGTGGGAATACCAGTATAAAATATATGGCACGCATTTAGATATTCATTTTGACCATAATATATAAGTGATGTTGAGGGTATCAGGAATCAACACAAGTCGACATTCATTGCATTACATAGTCCCTTTAAAGTTGTCAGACGTTAAACCTTCGAGATATTAGATGGCGTATCCCAGTTATTACGCCAGACTCCCCGTTGTGTATAGCTACTGTCAGACTGATTCTGGTGAAGATCGCTATTACGAGTCCAATTACTGGGACTCAAATCTGTTCATTCATAGCTGGTGGCCGTTAGGTGAGAGTTCTAAGGGACTTGCAACAAAATATAACTTGAGTTTTGAAGTATGGCGATATTTTGCAGGTTTAACTATTGAAAGAATATTACAGTTAACCATTATAAAAAGCGATACAAACCGCATGATGTTGCCGTTTATTTGAATAGCATGAAATTCCAAACTGGGTGACGACAAATCGTCTTGACGTCATCTTAAGGTCACAGCTAACGGTGCCTTTCTCTAGCTCTCAAAAATTTCTCTCAGCTTTGTCGACGTCACGGAATCTCAGAACTGAATATTTAGCATCACATGATTCGACCCATATCACCTCATACAATGTTTAGGTCAGGCGTTGTGTCTAATCACAAAGTCGCATGATGAAGAAAACCACGTGACATCGTATAAGATATTTTACTGCCGTTCACACACACACACACACACACACACACACATACACACGCATACACACACACACTCATAAACACACACAAAAAATACATGAACACCACAACATCTCAGTCGCATACAAAATTATTATATACATAAACATCACTACAGCTCAGTCAAAATCGGCAGCGATTTTTATCAAGCATTCATGACTTTAAACACGTCTAAATCGATGAAATCGGAAGATTAGCAGATTTTTTTTTCTCCCTATGTGTTATGCTGATTAAAGTTGAGATCCAACGTGATTACGTGCTCATCCGAAAGTAATGACAAAATACTCTCACGTTCGCTCTCGTGCCAGTTGGCTTGGTGCGTTGAGGAACGTGAGAACATGCACATCTCACTGAGGGGTATAGGCAGCGTTGCTGGTACAAGTTGGTTTTTTTCCCCCAAATTTTTTCAATCGCTGTCGAAACTGAATGACAAAATTTGCTTGAATGACTCAACTCCAAATGTTATGCAAGCCATATCAATTTTTCTATTTGACCTCCCCCCCCCCCCACCCGCCATAAAAAAAGGCGCGTTTTACCTCTGTCTTCGCAGGAGACAGCACAACATTTCCGTCTCTCTAGGCAATATAAATCAATCCATCAAAGGTATATAGGATACAACCCAATTGTGATAAATTCCCAATTGTCTGACTGCATTTATGAACAAGATATAACGCGGTTTTAAAGTGCGCCATCGGGGCATCTCCGCCCATCTCACTCCCTCTCCCTACCTCTCTCCTCTTTCCCTCTCTATAATCTATTTATCTATTTCTTTCTCTCTCCTCCCCTTTCTACTCTCTGTTTTTCTCCCTCTCTGTTTCTTTCTGGCTGTCTGTTTCTTCTCTCTATTTGTTGATCTTTGCTAAATCATCCGTGCAGTGCCGTGTGACATCTAAGACAGCCAATATGTTCATCCATATCAAGAATGTATTGACGAACGACAACAAATCGACCTCGGCAGCGTATATGCACTTTGTTTCATTCAACAGAGGACATTGACCGACATGGGAAATAAATGTATCTAAACTCTCCTTTCGTTTCTCTCGCTTCCCTCTCTACCTCGACACGTCATTCCGAATCCCTAAACCAAACAAACCGAGAAAAAATAACAACAACTGCCACTTTTGCAGCTGCATCTTTACAGACGTTTTTCTCAATATGTACCCACGTTTGAAAAAAAAGATCAGTACTGAGCTGTCTTGTCATACATTGTATAAACAAGTGTCTCGGATGTTGTGTAGGATTTTTTACGAATTGAAAAAATATGGTTATCTGTGCCTCAAAGAATGTGAACATTATATTCTGTGATTGACTTGATTTACACTACCTACTTTTTTCCTAGACAGTTACGAATAATTAACCAAAATGATTATGATAAACGATGAACTAGCATGGTAATTAATGCTTCTCCATAGATGTCTAAATAGGCCTATTGACAGCATGTTATTCTCATGTTATTCTAATTCTATTTTGTATTTCTCAGTCTAATAATATTGAAAGTAGATATAATCCCAGTCAGAAGAATCTGACAAGCTTTGAGATCACAGATATTGAAAGTTGACACACCATCTATTCACGTTATCATCATAATAACTACAACTATGCGTCTACTCTTTCTTACGCAAAACAACTATGACGCTCGGGTCGAACTTGTTACAAAGGTCTTGGTGATATTCGTTATTCCGAAGGCTCGTTATTCCGAAAGTTCGTTACTCCGAAACACACAGATTTCCTATACAAAGAAGACCGTTAATTCAAAAAATGAAAAGGGGATCGTTAATTCGAACATTGTGGCGTTATTCCATAGGTTCCTTAATCCGAAAATTTAAGAGTGTTTGTTATTCCGAAGGTTCGTTAATCCAAAAATGAAAAAGGGTTCGTTAATCCGAAAATGAAATAAGGTTCGTTAATCTGAAGGTTCATTAATCCGAAAATGAAATAAGGTTCGTAATTATTCCGAGGGTTTGTTCATCCGAAAATGAAACAAGATTCTTTAATAGGAAAACGAAGTACGGTTCGTTCATCCCAAAATTGAAATAAGGCTCGTTACTTAAAAATTTGATAATCTATAATGGCGATGAACAGTTCATCTTGATGATAATGTTGAAGAGGGGAAGGGTGGCATACAGATAAGGAGGAGAAATGCTTTTTTTTTAAATATCAACAACACAATTATCAATCATGATTGTATTTCAGGTCGTCAGTAAGTCTATTGTGTGTATTTGTTTTTGTTTATATACATATTAGTGTGGGTGTTTGAGTGTGTTCGATCAATTTTCGTTGAGTAATATCCTACCATTTTTTCTCTTTTTTTAACTGCAACACCGTATTTACCACTACATGAAGTTTATTTCGTTTTCAGATTAACGAACCTTCGAAATAACGACCCTTTTTTTCATTTTCGGATAAACTAACGTTTGGAACAACTATCCTTATTTCATTTTCGGATCAACGGACCTTCGGAATAACGAACTTTATTTTATTTTCGGAATTACGAACCTTCGGAATAACGATCCTTCGGAATAACGAAGCTTATCTTATTTTCGGATTAACGAACCTTCGGAATAAAGAATTGTAATCGAAGGGTCTTTAGACCAAAGCCATGGATCTTAACGTGAATGTCCATATTGAAAGTATATAGCTCATAATTGCATCAGTAACATAATATTCACCTCTGTACTTGCACGCCTGATAAGTATAAACACATATCTTTTAATCGGGTAAAAATATATGAGATACATATTATGGTACATCCGAAGCTGCCTTGTCATAGAAATGCTGCTCACTACAGAAATACTAATATTTTGTGAATATACTTCCCATTCTGCGTTGAGCGAATCTATCAATTATTCTTCATTATACACACGATACTGGAGTTACCAGTTAATTTCTGGTTTTGTGATATTATGGTAATGGGAAATACAGCAATTACTTCCACGAGGACCTGGATAATGTAAAAATTGACGCAGTGACTACGAACTTCATTTTCTTCTCATCTTGCTCTGTAATATATTCTTGTCGAGAGTTCGCAGATATCTTTGCTGAGTGAAGTCACAAGGCAAATTGTAATCAAGGTACTCTTCAGAGTTAAAAGTAGGAGTCCATTGATACAACGTATTACGTATACGCTCCTTTGTTCCACCTGTATGTTTATCAATATACATATTACGTATCTGATTTAGATATATAGACAGCGGTATATAAATATCTGTATGTAAATAAGTGATTATATAGGTATACATACACAATTCATGTATAGATAGAGATAGATGAAAACTGAGATAACGGCACTTCTGCGAGAGAGACAGAGAGAAGGTAAAAGAGAGAGCCGGAGAGATAGAATATATAGAGGGAGGGAGAGAGGGGGAATGTAATCAAATGTGATACTAAGTACAGTACTCGGATTTGTCTCTGGCCAAGCACGAATAGGCCTGTGTTTAACAACAACAACAACAACAACAACAAATCAATCAGGCTGTGCTATAGCTTGTCCATTGCCACGTGCACCATTAGTCTTAACATTGTCCGCTAAATGACACAATCCCACGGTCGCATTCATTATTGGTAGCACGAAATTAAAGCCGCGCGGACGACGAGCTCAAGGTGTTACCCGCTAAGCCACCCCAGAGTCATCAGGATGAGCTCGGCATCGGGCGATATAGGAAGTAGAAATAAATCCTTTTATACCGATTTGCCTTGACATCAACATGGCAATAACGTTCTCTCCACCAAACCATCAAACGCAGCCACACGCGGTACTATCTACTATCATCAGGCGTGTTGTTACACCAGGGACGTGGGAGAGTGACCTCTCTTCCACCTCACAGGTTGGACAAACCCTGCACAAGTCAAACTTTAAAAACGCTTAAACGCCTCAGTCTTCGAAATTCAAACAGTTAAAAACGAAATCCCCATAAACGTTGTATACTTTGCTTTCGTTTAACTATTCACCATTACCAATAAGGGGATGGGGTGGGGGTTCAACATACGTGACTTGGTACGTGGCAGAGACCAAGTGAAAGCTGAGATGTTGTATTCTGTAGTTATGAAAATATTATCGATTTATACGACATTCCTTTTCAAATTGAAATTCCTCTTTCAATTTGTTTGGTTGTCTGGTAGTTTATGGCGTTTGGGCGACTACTGTTGAGACTTCCTGAATGCTACATAGTATAGTATAATAGTCTCCAGTATCTTTAAAGAGAGAGGTAGGCCTACGCATGTGATGATATAATGTGGATTTACTAGGGTTGTTGGTTGTGGGGTTTTTTTCAACGGTATATTGTCAAGTAATAATTTTGACAATATTTGACATATGACAATATAAACGAATCGTCTTTACACTTAAACCTGATCATGATGAATATTCTTTGTGCAAGTCCGAAGGTATGAACTTGAAGTACGAAATAATGGTGATGAAGTTTCAATTTCCTTGGCAATTTTATAATTTTTCACTCTTGCATCCGACTGTAATGTCAGATAGGCCTTGAATAGTACAAGACGCTCATAATTTTTTTTTAAATCATTTCATAAAAAAAGGAAAAAATAAACAAAGAACACCATTGAAAAAAGTCTTAATACTCCCTATTTGAGTTAGAATTGCAATGAAGTATTTGAAGTGCCTGTGCCTGTCGAATATCAATGATCTTGATGCCTAATCGAGAAATAATTTCATTAAATGACATGAATATACTATCTATTTTGTTTCTCTTCAAAGTGAAATGACGCTCCATATTCAAGGTGACTTCAATGAATAAATTAAAAAGCAAAATGGGAGAAATTTGATTAAACCTCGTGACTTGGGAGTCGTCATTGTTCAGTTAACGACGAGGAAGTACCACTAAGCTTTAGTGGTATCTAAAGACGATTTTTTTTTCTTGATTTCATAAAAAAGGAGATTATTTAAAGTATGCAGTGGGAAACTTGAGAGGTATAATGGCCTCATCAATCCAGCTCATCCCCATCGTGTGTTTAGGGCTAACGTTATTCAATTTAAAATTCCAGATTTGATATTTATAATAATATGTTCATATTTCATGTTCAATAACTTCTACTTGTTTATATCGACTTGAACGTCATTGTCATGCGTTTTATATCAGTCTTGCTGAAAGCAAAAGTGAAACGAGGCTATTGCCTATAAGAGGAAAATGCCCAACACAGGCTCCGCCTTGAAAAGAATAAAAATAAATGAAAATAACAAAACTGTTGCGGACAGGTTTTGATTTTTTTTTCTCTGTTTGGTTGCGAGACCAAAGAATAACTTGAGACAACACTTGCCAACTGTAAAATTTGGCGAGGGTATGTTGGTTGGTACTGATTAAGAAGAAGAGGAGAGAGAGAGAGAGAGATGTTGAATGAAAGCAATCATTCATGAAGAGGTTATCTTGAACAGAATATTTCATATTCAAGGAATGTGAACTTGTGAAAATGTACAACGTAGGGGATGAGGCACTGTATTTGCCCCCACCCCCTTGTTTCCTGAGTATACGGCCTTGGTTATTAAGTAATGTGAGGCTAGCTAAAATACACATTGTTGACTGACTTGTTTTGTTGATTGACAATCTTTGATTTGTTAGGCGTAGTAAAATATGATATGCAGAAGAAGAAAGTTATTTACTGCCAGAACTCTTACGCCATACTAGACCCATGTATTTATTACCTTTGGATATGAATTTATGTATATCGAGGGGTATTATGTTGTCGTCAAGCTGTTTCACATGCAGCCCGCCAGTGAATTATTTTTGCAATACGTTGCCTCTTGAGCTGATACGTGATCATTGTGAGATATTTAAAGTACATTACCACTTACCTTCACCACATGAGATGATGTATCCAAAGTCCTTTCCGTGGCCGGAGAAAGTGACCAAATTTTAAAGAAAATGCGATACTGATTTCTTTCCTTTGCCCTGGAACAATATTAAATCCAACGGAAAGAAGAGTGCCTCGGCAAAATGTCCTGGGTTCACACTGTATTCCGACAAGATCCTATCGAAGCCGATCGTTGGTGAGCCGTGTTCCTCATCAGACCCAGACAAGTCGATCTGGTATCTGCCAATATGTCTTAGGATTCCGAAAGTCGAACACTTTCCGTACTTGCAGGTCCCTCCTGACCATGCCACTCACCCACTGCGAGCAGACGATGCGAAGATACGACCTCTAGCGAATTTGCCACCAACCGCGAAGCGACCAGGAAGAGCCCCTGTACGCGCGTTGGAATTTATAGACGATGAGCGAACCGGCAGCGAGCAGACGATACCATCTTATGGATTTCGCGGGGAAAGTGAAATTTTTGCTTTACCCTGCAATCATTCGTGCCGTGTTCCGTGCGCCGCGGAGCAATTCTCTCATCACAAGTCAAGTGCAGTCCCATGCCCTTGACGCTCCACTGCTCGACCTAATGCGGGCGCTTTTGTCATCGCTCAAGCACTCGAAGAGGCAAAGGAACTTGGTGTATAATAAAGAGTATGCTTTTCATTACGTTACTCATATAGGGGCCTAGATCACACATACATAATATATCATAAGGCTGTCACGAAATGTGTTGATAGATAAAACAGTTTTATTTGTGTTTTTTTTTTAATATTTTATATATATTTGTATATCTTTTAATATGAAACAAACTAGGATAATACGTTATAAAGGAAGTAGAGGTTAGGTGAGGGAAACACAGGCTATGTACATATGTATTTGCATATTCATGGGTGCATTCTGTGGAAAACGGGTATTTTCTGTTTTATTTCAGCTTCAGACTTGTGGAAAGAATCGTAAAGAGGAATGTCTCCGTCCTTTGAATGAGTACATTCTTTTGATTATCTTACGATTAACTTATGATTAGCTGGGTCTTGGGGAATTCTTGATCCAATAATGATATGATATGATATGATATGATATGATATGATATGATATGATATAATATGATATGATATGATATGATATGACATGACATGCTATGATGATATCATATCATATGATATCATATGATATGATATGATATCATATCATATCATATCATATCATATCATATCATATCATATCATATCATATCATATCATATCATATCATATCATAACATATCATATCATACCATAAAATAAAAAGTAATATAATATAATATGAAATACTAATCAGTTTGTAAATGATAATGATATAAATCATATTTGGTAAGTATGCGTTGTGCAAAGTGTGCGTTTTCCCCATACATAATAATTTTCATCTTTTTTGACGACCAGTTGACATTTAGTTTTTCTGAAGGGGGCTTTATACTTTTCATGGGAAAAGTACAAAATATGAGTAAAGTCTGATATCTGTATTCATTCTATTTCCCAGCCATTCGGTTTATCATTATACCTATTCCCATCTCCGCTCTGATTGCTCTCTTCTATTTTTCTCCGGTATTTCTGTACCTTTTTCCTCTTAAAATTTTCGCTTTTGCTGGTTTTACTGAGAAATACGTTCGACGTACACTGATTGCCAAATCCTTGTAGACAGAACACTCCTTGCGTCCTCATGCAGAATGCTTTTTTTCCCCTTTCTTCTTCTCTGTTTTCTCCCTTACGTCTAGTTCCTTCTGTCTCCCCGGGCCGATTCGACACAGTATTAGCGTAATGGACGCTGTCCACATAATCTGCTGGCGAAAGACAAGTTGTGGAAATGGATACCATTCTTTTCTCGGACTATGAAATGGAGCACCGAGAGAGGGCTTAGCGTTAAAGGCGCACAGACGCTGTTGACTGTAAACATCTTCATCAATCAAGTGAAATGTCACGACAATTGCTTTTTAAGTAGCACGGATATCTATCAACTTTTCATATTTTCCCATGTATTCTAAAATGTAAAACCCTACTCGAATTATTCATCAAATGAGGTGTATGTTAAAGAGAAAAATTATACTCAGCTCTCGCTTTTTTAGTCGATTACCCACGAATAAGCCCCGTAGGTGAAAACTAGAAGTCTATTAGATTAAACTCCTCCATGAAATAGTATCAACATTAATAGTGGTGAAAATTATACTGGGAGTGGTGAAAATGGTACTGGGCTGCTTATACTTTTATACTACTAGGACTCCGTTTAATTTACTATAATATACTCTTCTCTTAGCGGTGCTGATATTGCTAAGATGGCCATGAAGGGGCGATCATTGTACAAGCGATTATCATACTCATTATTCAAGAAAATGCCGATCAGTTGTACTTGTCGATTCAGATTTATTCGTAGTTAGGTATTCGTGGTCAAGTTATGTAACTTCTGTATCACTTATTTCACATAGCGCTATATGAAATGAATTTTGCAGTGTTTATCCCTGCATTAGCTAACCATATTATTATCATATCATTATCATAATTATCTCCCTCTTCTGAGGATGAGACGGGAAAGTTGGCCGCAAACTTTCCGGGAGGACATTGGAGGATAGAGTGACAGTCCTTGAAGAATGCAACGAATAAATATTCAATACTTCAGTCGTGCCAGAACTTACAGCCTTCATTGACCTCACCATTTTACCCATCGTTCAAGAGGTTTGAATCTTCACCCTGCACCTTGGAAACTACGTACTGTATATACCCTACAACCTTGACTCAATCAACATTGGATATCAAACTACGAAAAGAAGAAGAAAAAAATCCAACAACAACATATTGACAGTAGTCCCTCCTCCTTGATTCGGGGAGGGGGGAGACGTTATTAACTTTCCTATAATCGTCGGTTGAGAATGATAAGGGCGTAAGTGACCACTAAACCCATAGTGTTCGAGAAGACTTAAAGCCCTTCTCATTCTCAACAGACGTATTATCGACAATGTACAGAAAACACTTAATTAAGGTCGAACAAGCGTAATTCTGCAAAAGAATCTTGAAACTATTTAGCTCTTTTCTGTATTTTTTCAGCAATTGTTGGTACATGTTGGACCAAGTTAATAACCTGTTCGGCTAGGGATGATTCTTGTTAAATTGGGCTTAACTTTGATTATGAGTTACAAGGAGGTGAAATATGTAGCCATTAGTTCCCGATAACAATAACAGCCACACAAAACAAAACAAAACAAAACAGAAAAGCATCTTCTAGCCCCTATCAGGGACTGATCATAGCCACCTATTCATTAGCCATGAATGAAATGATATTGTCATTCATAACGCGTACTTCACAGGTTGTAGGTCTCCGATTGAGACACGCGCACACAGACGCACACTCCTGCCATCATTGATTGTTGACGGAAATTAGTGTCAGCTGAAGAGGCCTAGCAGGTTTTTTCTCCCCTCCGATGTTGTCTGATGTTATCACTGGAAGACCTGCTGAGGCTTATGGTCGAGGTCTGAAGAGGAGGTTTAGATGTCAAGGTTAATCCGCCTTGGAAAGTGGATATGTCTGACTAGTAAAGTGATGCCAGACATCGCCAAACAGTCAGAAGGACGGACAGGCAGAGGTTCGCCTCTAGTGAGCCATCGCAGATAGGACTTGGGTACTAGCAAGATTTCGATGATGAGGTTTCATCCTCACTGATGGACGGATGGATGTACGGTCGTTTGACGGTAACGAAGCAACTCCGAATCCAGATACAAGATTGTGCACGCAAGATACTGTGATCTTGTCATCTTGCTGGTTATGACTTCACTGATTTCTTCTTTTTTTTTCTACAAGTTTATCTTCTTTTTTTAGACCCAACACGTCACAGTACAAAAGAGGTGCAGACAAGCACGTCCACGTCACAATACAGAACAAGTGTCACTGTACTCTGCACAATCCAACATAGCACAGTATACTTGATCGCTCTTCAGCAGTATCTTATGTACAGTATCTGTCTTAGAGGAGAAGGATGTTGGTGAATATGGAGGGTCATGAGCTAGGGTGACCATGATATTTATGGTTGAGATGATGACAGCACGCATGGCATCACATCTGTAATTACAAAGGACCATGCTTACAACTATCTAAAAGCCGTGTGAAAAAAAAGATGGAAAAAATCAAAACACCAGAATCTAAAAAATCAATATAAAGTTTGGGAATGCTTTCCTTCCATACAATTTAGAGGGAATTACTGTGTTTTGGGTAAGTTTCATTGAATACGAGTAGAGATATCATGCATGTTTTTTAAACGAAGTTTAAGAACCGACGTAAGTTGGTTATCATTTAGATCATGTTGATGAAGCCTTTGTGTTACAACTGATTTTCATTACTATCAGAGTCCCGCATCAGACGCCGTTTGGTTTAATGAGCTACTTCAGCGTGCTCCATTATCGCCATCGTCAATTCAGAGAAAAATCTTATTACAATGATTTCGTATAAAGGCAAAAGGTGGTAAATCATACATGCTATTATACTTATGTAGTCAGAGTTAAACAAAATATTCATTTATCATCAATCCTGAGGGCCATAGAAAGAAGGAGGGACACTTCTAAATCTTCTAATACGTTTATCACAGATTAAACTACATATGGCTTGATACTCATCTACCTCGTCTACCACGCTCTCTTCCTCCCATCTCTGTCTCTTTCTCCTACCATCTAACTATCCGTCTATCTTTCTATCTTTCTATCTATTTATCTAACTATCCATCTATATATCTACCTATCCATCTATTATATCATACATCTGTCAATCCATCTATTTATATATTTATCCATCTCTCTATCCATCTGTATATCTATCTGCC